>NC_056729.1:1364113514-1364201432 GCF_019279795.1 Protopterus annectens | reverse complement strand
AGGATCCCAATAAAGCCAATATTAAAAAATAGAAGACATAAAAAATTTTCAACTTGATTCTGTCTTCACTGCTACGCAGTACCTGTTTTTACACATCTCCCCTTTTTTATATAAAAATTTTATCATATTCATTTTTTCACCTTATCTTTTAATTAGAGTGCTTGTGCATGTTTTAAAATGTATATTAATTTATACCTGTATTTTATTTATGCTTGAAAATAGAAAAAGTACAGATTTGATAAGGCAATTGTTCATAATATGCTTGATTTGAGATAAAAGAGAAGTGTGTTTCTTTAAATCAAAAACTGTTTTAATTGTCAATTAGGATTTAATTGACTAATTTATTTCAAAGCATTGCCTATATAAACACTGTGTCTTATTGTAACTTGTATTGGTTTGAAAAAGCTTATTAGCGAAAGCGCTCACCGTTTGTCTCCAATAAACCTGTTTGTTCGTTATTTGGAGTTCCTTTTGAAACTATTTGGCAGTTTGGATTTTTTGTGTCAGGTCTGAATAGACTTTCCTGCAGTTGCTTGTTTAGAAAAAGACAATGTACTGTGTTATCTTTTGATGTCCGAAGGGATATGCTACTATCCAGCAGCACACGTAACTGAAGTTAAAAAGGTCTGAAGAGACGTACCAGAATTTCTGTTCTGACACAGTGGCTTTCAGCGGTGTCAATATTTTGATTGTATCTGCTTTATTTTCTGAAAAGAGCAAAAAACAAAAACAAAAAAAAAATGTTTTCCCTCCTTTCTATGCTAGTATAGTCCAGTTGTCAGGTTAGTGCTGAATTCAGGGCTGTGTTACAAGTTTCTGTGTTTGCCCATACCTTACTTGGATAGAAGGAAGTTTCTCTGTTCACTGTGAGAGACGGAGCTTTGAGCAGGCTATCTGTCCTTGAAGGAGTGTTTTCAGCCTAGAAATGATTAGTTTATTGGCAGTTTTGGGTTAATTTCTGTCTCTTTCATTTCCCTGCTTTAAAACCCATATTTGCAAGGTTTTTATGCTAGTATGCAGCTCAGCAAGCTTCCGCCTGGTTCCCTGCAGAGTTCTACAGCAGCAGAGAGATAAAAGAGAGACTTTGGAGTGATTAAGTATCATTTTCGGCATTTTCTTGCTGCCTTTAGCTAATTCTGCCTAAAACACAGATTTTCTAGAGTTTCTGTTGTTTAAAAAGCTTGCTTCAGCTACATATTGTAATTATTTTACTGCTTGCACTTTAGCAAAGTAGTTTTTATGTTTAAATTACCTGTTTAACTGTTGTAGGTTACACACTCAAGTGTGATAGCCATTTCTGTTTATTTAAATTGATTGTTTTATTGTATCTTTTTTATTTTCTGAATTAAACAAAAAAAACAAATAAAAAATATACTTGTTTTCCCGCATTTCTAAGCTAGTATAGTCCAGTTTTCAGGTTAGTGCTGAATTTGGGGCTGTGTTACACGTTTCGGAGTTTTCCCATACCTTACTTGGATAGAAGGAAGTTTCTCTGTTCACTGTGAGAAAGGGAGCTTTGAGTAGCCTATCTGTCCCTGCAGGAGTGGTTTCATCCCAGAAATTAGTACTTTATTGGCCATTTTGGGCTAATTTCTATCTCTTTCATTTCCCTGCTATAAAACCCACATTTGCAAGGTTTTTGTGCTAGTATACAGCTCAGCAAGCTCCTGCCTGGTGCCCTGCATTGTTCTACAGCAGCAGAGAGAAAACAAGAGAGACTTTGCAGTGAGTAAGTATCATTTTTCTCCATTTTCTTGCAGCCTTTAGCTAATTCTGCCTTAAATGCAGATTTTCCAGAGTTTCTATGATTTAAAAAGCTTGTTTCAGCTACATATTGTACTTATTTTACTGCCTGCATTTTAACAAAGTTGTTTTTGTATTTAAATTACCCATTTAACTGTTGTAGGCTACACACTCAAGTGTGATAGCCATTTCGGTGCATTTAAATTGTTTTTTTTTAATTGCATCTGCTTTATTTCATGAATTAAACAAAAAAAAACCCAAAGAAATATACTTGTTTTCCTGCCTTTCTAAGCTAGTATTGTCCAGTTTTCAGGTTAGTGCTGAATTCAGGACTGTGTTACAAGTTTCTGTGTTTGCCCATACCTTACTTGGATAGAAGGAAGTTTCTCTATTCACTGTGAGAGAGGGAGCTTTGAGCAGTCTATCTGTCTGTGAAGGAGTGCTTTCAGCCTAGAAATTAGTAGTTTATTGGCAATTTTGGGTTAATTTCTATCTCTTTCATTTCCCTGCTATAAAACCCATATTTGCAAGGTTTTTGTGCTAGTATACAGCTCAGCAAGCTCCTGCCTTGTGCCCTGCATTATTCTATAGCAGCAGAGAGAAAAAAGAGAGACTTTGCAGTGATTAAGTATCTTTTTTTGTATTTTCTTGCTGCCTTTAGCTAATTCTGCCTAAAATGCCAATGTTCCAGAGTTTCTGTGATTTAAAAAGCTTGTTTCAGCTATGTATTGTACTTATTTTACTGCCTGCACTTTAACAAAGTTGTTTTCGTGTTTAAATTACCTTTTTAACTGCTGTAGTCTACACACTCAAGTGTGATAGCCATTTCTGTGCATTCAAAGTGTTTTTTTTTATTGTATCTGCTTTATTTTTTAAAAAAAACCCAAAAAACAAAACAAAAGAAATACTTGTTTTCCTGCCTTTCTAAGCTAGTATGGTCCAGTTTTCAGGTTAGTGCTGAATTCAGGGCTGTGTTACAAGTTTCTGCGTTTTCCCATATTTTACTTGGGTAGAAGGAAGTGTCTCTGTTCAGTGTGAGAGAGGGAGCTTTGAGCAGCCTAAATGTCCCTGGAGGAGTGGTTTCAGCCTAGAAATTAGTAATATATTCGCCATTTTGGGCTAATTTCTATCGCTTTCATTTCCCTGCTATAAAAGCAGCATTTGCAAGGTTTTTATGCTAGTATACAGCTCAGCAAGGTCCTGCCTGGTGCTCTGCAGAGTTCTATTGCAGCAGAGAGACAAAAGAGAGAGTTTGAAGTGATTAAGTATCATTTTTCTACATTTTCTTGCTGCCTTTAGCTAATTCTGCCTAAATCGCTGATTTTCTAGAGTTTCTGTGATCTAAATAGCTTGTTTCAGCTACATATTGTACTTATTTTACTACCTGCACTTTAACAAAGTTATTTTTGTGTTTAAATTACCTGTTTAACTGTTGTAGGCTACACACTCAAGTGTGATAGCCATTTCTGTGCATTTAAAGTGTTTTTTTTTTTGTATCTTCTTTATTTTCTAAAAAAAGCAAAAAAAAAAAAAAAAACATAAATAAAATACTTGTTTTTCCACCTTTCGAAGCTAGTATAGCCCAGTTGTCAGGTTAGTGCTGAATTCAGGGCTTTGTTACAAGTTTCTGTGTTTGCCCATACCTTACTTGAATAGAAGGAAGTTTCTCTGTTCACTGTGAGATAGGGAGCATTGCGCAGGCTGTCCGTCCCTGAAGGAGTGCTTTCAGCTCAGAAATTAGTAGTTCATTGGTAATTTTTTGTTAATTTCTATCTCTTTCATTTCCCTGCTATAAAACCCACATTTGCAAAGTTTTTCTGCAAGTATACAGCTTAGCAAGCTCCTGCCTGGTGCCCTGCAGAGTTCTACAGCAGCAGAGAGATAAAAGAGAGACCTTGGAGTGATTAAGTATATTTTTTCTGCATTTTCTTGCTGCATTTAGCTAATTCCACATAAACACTGGTTTTCTAGAGTTTCTGGGATTTAAAAAGCTTGCTTCAGCTACATATTGTACTTAGTTTACTGCCTGCACTTTAACAAAGTCATTTTTGTGTTTAAATTACCTGTTTAACTTTTGTAGGCTACACACTCAAGTGGATAGCCATTTATATGTATTTAAAGTGTTTGTTTGTATCTGCTTTATTTTCTAAAAAAAGCTAAAAAAAAAAAAAAAACTTGTTTTCCCACCTTTCTAAGATAGTATAGTCCAGTTGTCAGGTTAGTGCTGAATTCAGGGCTGTCATTTTGGGTTAATGTTTTTGTGCTAGTATACAGGTTAGCAAGCTCCTGCCTGGTGCCCTGCAGAGTTCTACAGCAGCAGAGAGATAAAAGAGAGACTTTGGAGTGATTAAGTATTATTTTTCTGCATTTTCTTGCTGCCTTTAGCTAATTCCACCTAAACACTGATTTTCTAGAGTTTCTGTGATTTAAAAGCCTTGTTTCGGCTACATATTGTACTTATTTTACTGCCTGCACTTTAACAAAGTCATTTTTGTGTTTAAATTACCTGTTTAACTGTTGTAGGCTACACACTCTAGTGTGATAGCCATTTCTGTGCATTTACAGTGTTTTTTTTAATTTTATCTGTTTTATTTTTTGAATTAAACAAAAACATATATATACTTTTTTCAGGTTACTGCTGAATTCAGGGCTGTGTTACAAGTTTCTGTGTTTGCCCATACCTTACTTGGATAGAAGGAAGTTTCTCTATTCATTGTGAGAGAGGGAGCTTTGAGCAGCCTGTCTGTCCCTGGAGGAGTGGTTTCAGCCCAGATATTAGTAGTTTTTGGCCATTTTGGGGTAATTTCTATCTCTTTCATTTCCCTGCTATAAAACCCACATTTGCAAGGTTTTACTGCTAGAATACAGCTCAGCAACCTCCTGTCTGGTGCCCAGCAGAGTTCTACAGCAGCAGAGAGACAACAGAGCGACTTTGACGTGATTATCATTTTTCTGCATTTTCTTGCTGCCTTTAGCTAATTCCACCTAAAACAGCAATTTTCTAGAGTTTCTGTGATTTAAAAAGCTTGTTTCAACTACATATTGCACTTATTTTACTGCCTGCACTTTAACAAATCATTTTTATGTTTAAATTCCTTGTTTAACTTTTGTAGGCTACACACTCAAGTGTGATAGCCATTTATGTGTATTTAAAGTGTTTGATTGTATCTGCTTTATTTTCTAAAAAATGTTAAAAAAACAAAACATAAAAAAACTTGTTTTCCCACCTTTCTAAGCTAGTATAGTCCAGTTGTCAGGTTAGTGCTGATATCAGGGCTGTGTTACAAGTTTCTGTGTTTGCCTCTACCTTACTTGGATAGAAGGAAGTTTCTCTGTTCACTGCGAGGGAGGGAGCTTTGAGCAGGCTATCTGTCCCTAAAGGAGTGGTTTCAGCCAAGAAATTAGAAGTTTATTGGCCATTTTGGGTTAATTTTTGTCTCTTTCATATTCCTGATATAAAACCCACATTTGCAAGGATTTTGTTCTAGTATACAGCAGAGCAAGCTCCTGCCTAGTGCCCTGCATTGTTCTACAGGAGCAGAGAGAAAAAAAGAGAGAATTTGCAGTGATTAGGTATATTTTTTCTGCATTTTCTTCTTGCCTTTAGCAAATTCTGCCTAAAACACCGATGTTCTAGAGTTTTTGTGATTTAAAAAGCTTGTTTCAGTTACATATTGTACTTATTTTACTGCCTGCACTTTAACAAAGTTTTTTTGTGTTTAAATTACCTGTTTAACTGCTGTAGTCTACACACTCAAGTGTGATAGCCATGTCTGTGCATTTAAAGTGTTTTTTGATTGTATCTGCTTTATTTTCTGAAAAAAACCCAAAAAACAAAAAAAAAAATACACTTGTTTTCCCGCCTTTCTAAGCTAGTATAGTCCAGTTTTCAGGTTAGTGCTGAATTCAGGGCTGTGTTACAAGTTTCTGTGTTTGCCCACCTTACTTGGATAGATGGAAGTTTATTTGTTCACTGTATGAGAGAGAGCTTTGAGCAGCCTATCTGTCCCTGGAGGAGTGGTTTCCACCTAGAAATTAGTAATTTATTGGCCATTTTGGGCTAATTTCTATTGCTTTCATTTCCCTGTTATAAAACCCACATTTGCAAGGTTTTTGTGCTAGTATACAGCTCAGCAAGCAACTGCCTGGTGCTCTGCAGAGTTCTATAGCAGCAGAGAGACAAAAGAGATACTTTGCAGGGACTAAGTATAATTTTTCTACATTTTCTTGCTGCCTTTAGCTAATTCTGCCTAAAACACTGATTTTCTATAGTTTCTGTGATTTAAAAAGCTTATTTCAGCTACATATTGTACTTATTTTACTGCCTGCACTTTAACAAAGTCATTTTTGTGTTTAAATTACCTGTTTAACTGTTGTAGGCTACACACTCAAGTGTGATAGCAATTTCAGCGCATTTACAGTGTTTTTTTTTATTTTATCTGTTTTATTTTCTGAATTAAACAAAAAAACAAAAATATACTTGTTTTCCCACCTTTCTAAGCAAGTATAGTCCATTTTTCAGGTTAGTGCTGAATTCAGGGCAGTGTTACAAGTTCTGTGTTTGCCCATACCTTACATTTATAGAAGAAAGTTTCTCTGTTCACTGTGAGAGCGGGAGCTTTGAGCAGCCTATCTGTCCCTGGAGGAGTGGTTTCAGCCCAGAAATTAGTCGTTTATTGGCCATTTTTGGGGTAATTTCTATCTCTTCTCTTTCCCTTCTATAAAACCCACATTTGCAAGGTTTTACTGCTAGTATACAGCTCAGCAAGCTATTGTCTGGTGACCTCCAGAGTTCTACAGCAGCTGAGAGACAAAAGAGCGACTTTGAAGTTTTTAAATATCATTTTTCTGCATTTTCTTGCTGCCTTTAGCTAATTCCACCTAAAACACCAATTTTCTAGAGTTTATGTGATTTAAAAAGCTTGTTTCAACTACATATTGTACTTATTTTACTGCCTGCACTTTAACAAAGTCATTTGTGTGTTTAAATTACCTGTCTGACTTTTGTAGGCTACACACTCAAGTGTGATAGCCATTTCTGTGTATTTAAAGTGTTTTTTGAATGTATCTGCTTGATTTTCTGAAAAAAGGTAAAAAACAAAACAAAACAAAAAAAAATACTTGTTTTCCCACCTTTCTAATCAAGTATAGTCCAGTTGTCAGGTTAGTGCTGAATTCAGGGCTGTGTTACAAGTTTCTGTGTTTGCCTATACCTTACTTGGATAGAAGGAAGTTTCTCTGTTCACTGTGAGGGAGGGATCTTTGAGCAGGATATCTGTCCCTGGGAGAGGTGTTTCAGCCCAGAAATTAGAAGTTTATTGGCCATTTTGTGTTAATTTCTATCTCTTTCATTTCCTTGCTGTAAAACCCACATTTGCAAGGTTTTTGTGCTAGTATACAGCTCAGCAAGCTCCTGCCTAGTGCCCTGCATTGTTCTACAGGAGCAGAGAGACAAAAGAGAGACTTTGAAGTGATTATGTACAATTTGTTTGCATTTTCTAGCTGTGTTTAGCTAATTCCACCTAAAACACCAATTTTATTGAGTTTCTGTGATTTAAAAAGCTTGTTTCAAGTACATATTGTACTTATTTTACTGCTTGCACTTTAACAAAGTCATTTGTGTTTAAAGGTTCATAGGTTCATAGGTTCATATGTTCATAAAAGGCTATCTGCCTTGAGGCAATTATAAGCCTAGCCCGATTTTGTTTGGCTTACCTGTTTAACTGTTGTAGGCTACGCACTCAAGTGTGATAGCCCTTTCTGTGCATTGAAAGTGCTTTTTATTGTATCTGCTTTATTTTCTGAAAAAAGCAAAAAAAAAAAAAAAAAAAGAAATACTTGTTTTCCCACCTTTCTAAGCAAGTATAGTCCTGTTGTCAGGTTAGTGCTTAATTCAGGGCTGTGTTACAGGTTTCTGTGTTTGCCCATACCTTACTTGGATAGAAGGAAGTTTCTCTGTTCATTGTGAGAGAGGGAGCTTTGAGCAGCCTACCTGTCTGTGAAGGAGTGGTTTCAGCACAGAAATTAGTAGTTTATTGGCCATTTTGGGTTAATTTCTATCTCTTTCATTTTCCTGCTATAAAACCCACATTTGCAAGGTTTGTGTGCTAGTATACAGCTCAGCAAGTTCCTGCCTGGTGCCCTGCATTGTTCTACAGCAGCAGAGAGAAAAAAAGAGAGACTTTGCAGTGATTAAGTATAATTTTTCTCCATTTTCTTGCAGCCTTTAGCTAATTCTGCCTTAAACACAGTTTTCTAGAGTTTCTGTGATTTAAAAAGCTTGTTTCAGCTACATATTGTACTTATTTTACTGCCTGCATTTTAACAAAGCCATTTTTGTATTTAAATTACCTGTTTAATTGTTTTCGGCTACAGTCAAGTGTGATAGCCATTTCTGTGCATTTAAAGTGTTTTTTTTATTGTATCTTCTTTATTTTCCGATTTAAACAAAAAAAAAAAAAAAAAAAAACAATACATATACTTATTTTCCTGCATTTCTAAGCTAGTATATGCCAGTTTTCAGGTTAGTGCTGAATTCAGGGCTGTGTTACAAGTTTCCCTGTTTGCCCATACCTTACTTGGATAGTTGGAAGTTTCTCTGTTCACAGTGAGAGAGGGAGCTTGGAGCAGCCTATCTGTCCCTGAAGGAGTGGTTTAAGCCCAGAAATTAGTAGTTTATTGGCCATTCCCTGCTGTAAAACTGACATTTGCAAGGTTTTACTGCTGGTGTACAGCTCAGCAAGCTCCTGTCTGGTGCCCTGCTGGGTTCTACAGCAGCAGAGAGAAAAAAAGAGTGACTTTGAAGTGATTAAGTATCATTTTTCTTCATTTTCTTCATGCCTTTAGCTAATTCCGCCTAAAAGACCAATTTCTAGAGGTTCTGTGATTTAAAAAGCTTGTTTCAACTATATATTGTACTTATTTTACTGCCTGCACTTTAACAAAGTCATTTTTGGGTTTAAATTACCTGTTTAACTGTTGCAGGCTACACACTCAAGTGTGATAACCATTTCTCTGCATTTAAAGTTTTTTTTGATTGTATCTACTTTATTTTCTGAAAAAATCAAAAAAAAAAAAAAACGTGTTTTTCCACCTTTCTAAGCTAGTGTAGTCCACTTGTCAGGTTAGTGCTGAATACAGTGCTGTGTTACAAGTTTCTGTGTTTGCCCATACCTTACTTTGATAGAAGGATGTTTCTCTGTTCACTGTGAGAGAGGGAGCTTTGAGCAGGCTATCTGTCCCTGAAGGAGTGGTATCATCCCTGAAATGAGTAGATTATTGGCCATTTTGGGTTAATTTCTATCTCTTTCATTTCCCTGCTATAAAACCCACATTTGCAAGGTCTTTGTGATAGTATACAGCTCAGCAAGCTCCTGCCTGGTGCCCTGCAGAGTTCTACAGCAGCAGAGAGAAAAAAGTGGACTTTGGAATGATTAAGTATCGTTTTTCAACATTTTCTTGCTGCCTTTAGTGAATTCTGCCTTAAACGCAGATTTTATAGAGTTTCTGTGATTTAAAAAGCTTGTTTCAGCTGTGTATTGTACTTAGTTTACTGCCGTCATTTCAACAAAGTAGTTTATGTGTTTAAATTACCTGTTTAACTGTTGTAGGCTACACACTCAAGTGTGATAGCCCTTTCTATGGATTTAAAGTGTTTTTGATTGTATCTGCTTTACTTTCTGAAAAAAAACAAAAAACAAAATAGAAACAAAAACATACTTGTTTTCCCACCTTTCTAAGCTAATATAGTCCAGTTTTCAGGTTAGTGCTGAATTCAGAGCTGTGTTACTAGTTTCTGTGTTTGCTCATACCTTACTTGGATAGAATGAAGTTTCTCTGTTTACTGTGAGAGAGGGAGCTTTGAGAAGCCTATCTGTCCCTGGAGGAGTGGTTTCATCCCAGAAATATTAGTTTATTGGCCATTTTGGTCTAATTTCTATCTCTTTTATTGCCCTTCTATAAAACCCACATTTGCAAGGTTTTAGTGCTAGTATACAGCTCAGCAAGCTACTGCCTGCTGCCCTGCAGAGTTCTACTGCAGCAGAGAGACAAAAGAGAGACTCTGGAGTGATTAAGTATCATTTTCTGGCATTTTGTTGCTGCCGTTAGCTAATTCCACCTAAAACACCAATTTTCTAGAGTTTCTGTGATTTAAAAAGACTGTTTCCACTACATATTGTACTTATTTTACTACCTGCACTTTAACAAAGTCGTTTTTGTGTTTAAATTACCTGTTTAACTGTTGTAGGCTACACACGCAAGTGTGATAGCCATTTCCTGTGCATTTAAAGTGTTTTTTTATTGTATCTGCTTTATTTTTTGAAAAAAGCAAATTAACAAAAAAAAAAAATACTTGTTTTCCCACCTTTCTAAGCTAGTATAGTCCAGTTTTTAGGTTAGTGCTGAATTCAGGACTGTGTTACAAGTTTTTGTGTTTGCCCATACCTTACTTGGATAGAAGGATGTTTCTCTGTTCACTGTGAGAGATGGAGCTTTGAGCAGCCTATCTGTCCCTGGAGGAGTGGTTTCAGCCCAGAAATTAGTAGTTTGGCGGTCATTTTGGGCTAATTTATATCACTTTCATTCCCCTGCTATAAAACCCGCATTTTCAAGGTTTTTGTGCTAGTGAACAGCTTAGGAAGCTCCTGCCTGGTGCCCTGCAGAGTTCTACAGCAGCAGAGAGATAAAAGAAAGACTTTGGAGTGATTAAGTATTATTTTTCTGCATTTTCTTGCTGCCTTTTGCAAATTCTGCCTAAAACACCGATTTTCTAGAGTTTCTATGACGTAAAAATCTTGTTACAGCTAAATATTGTACTTATTTTACTACCTGCACTTCAACAAAGTCATTTTTGTGTTTAAATTACCTGTTTAACTATTGTAGGCTACACACTCGAGAGTGATAACCACTTCTGTTCATTGAAAGTGTTTTTTTTGATTGTATCTGCTTTTTTTTCTGAAAAAAAAAATATATATATATATATATATATATATATATATATATATATATATATATATATATACTTGTTTTCCCACCTTTCTAAGCTAGTATAGTCCAGTTGTCAGGTTAGTGCTGAATTCAGGGCTGTGTTACAAGTTTCTGTGTTTACCCATACCTTACTTGGATAGAAGTAAGTTTCTCTGTCCACTGTGAGAGAGGGAGCTTTGAGCAGTCAATCTGTCCCTGAAGGAGTGGTTTCAGCCCAGAAATTAGTAGTTTATTGGACATTTTGGGTTAATTTCTATCTCTTTCATTTCCCTGTTATAAAACCCCCATTTGCAAGGTTTTTGTGCTATTATACAGCTGAGCAAGCTCCTTTCTGGTGCCCTGCAGAGTTCTACAGCAGCAGAGACATAAAAGAGACAGTTTAGGGTGATTAAGTATCATTTTTCTGCATTTTCTTGCTGGCTTTAGCAAATTCTGTCTAAAATGCTGGTTTTCTAGAGTTTCTGTGACTTAAAAAGCGTGTTTCAGCTACATATTTTGCTTATTTCACTGCCTGCACTTCAACAAATTAGTTTTTGTGTTTAAATTACCTGTTTAACTGTCGTAGGCTATGCATTCAAGTGTGACAGCCATTTCTGTGCATTTAAAGTGTTTTTTTTTTATTGTATCTGCTTTATTTTCTGAAAAAAAAAAATGTACTTGCTTTCCCGTCTTTCTAAGCTAATATAGTCCATTTTTCAGGTTAGTGCTGAATTCTGGGCTGTGTTACAAGTTTCTGTGTTTGCTCATACCTTACTTGGATAGAATGAAGTTTCTCTGTTCACTGTGAGAGAGGGAGCTTTGAGCAGCGTATCTGTCCCTGGAGGAGTGGTTTCATCCCAGAAATTAGTACTTTATTGACCATTTTGGTTTAATTTTTATCTCTTTCATTTCCCTGCTATAAAACCCATGTTTGCAAGGTTTTACTGCTAGTATACAGCTCAGCAAGCTACTGCCTGCTGCTCTTCAGAGTTCTACTGCAGCAGAGAGACAAAAGAGAGACTCTGAAATGATTAAGTGTCATTTTCCGGCATTTTGTTGCTGCCGTTAGCTAATTCTGCCTAAAACACCAATTTTCAAGAGTTTCTGTGATTTAAAAAGACTGTTTCAACTACATATTGTACTTATTTAACTACCTGCACTTTAACAAAGTTGTTTTTGTGTTTAAATTACCTGTTTAACTGTTGTAGGCTACACACGCAAGTGTGATAGCCATTTCCTGTGCATTTAAAGTGTTTTTTATTGTATCTGCTTTATTTTCTGGAAAAATCAAATTACCAAAAAAAAAAATACTTGTTTTCCCACCTTTCTAAGCTAGTATAATCCAGTTTTTAGGTTAGTGCTGAATTCAGGACTGTGTTACAAGTTTCTGTGTTTGCCCATACCTTACTTGGATAGAAGATTATTTCTCTGCTGACTGTGAGAGACAGAGCTTTGAGCAGCCTATCTGTCCCTGGAGGAGTGGTTTCAACCTAGAAATTAGTAGTTTGTTGGCCATTTTGGGTTAATTTATATCTCTTTCATTTCCCTGCTATAAAACCCGCATTTTCAAGGTTTTTGTGCTAATAAACTGCTTAGGAAGCCCCTGCTTGGTGCCCTGCAGAGTTCTACAGCAGCAGAGAGATAAAAGAAAGACTTTGGAGTGATTAAGTATTATTTTTCTGCATGTTCTTGCTGCCTTTTGTGAATTCTGCCTAAAACGCCGATTTTCTAGAGATTCTGTGATTTAAAAGGCTTGTTTCAGCTATATATTATACTTATTTATTGTCTTCACTTCAACAAAGTAGTTTTTGTGTTTAAATTACCTGTTTAACTATTGTAGGCTACACACTCAAGTGTGAGAGCCATTTCTGTGCATTTAAAGTGTTTTTTTGTTTGTATATGCTTTATTTTCTGAAAAAAAGAAAACAACAAAAAAAAAAAAAAAAAAAATACTTGTTTTCCCGCCTTTCTAAGCTAATATAGTCCAGTTTTCAGGTTAGTGCTGAATTCAGTTCTGTGTTATAGGTTTCTGTGTTTGCCCATACCTTACTTGGATAGAAGGAAGTTTCTCTATTCACTGCGACAGAGGGAACTTTGAGAAGCCTATCTGTCCCTGGAGGAGTGGTTTCATCCCAGAAATAAGTAGTTTATTGGCCATTTTGGGCTAATTTCTATATCTTTCATTTCTCTGCTATAAAACCCACATTTGCATGGTTTTAGTGCTTGTATTCAGCTGAGCAAACTCCTGCCTGGTGCCCTATAGAGTTCTACAGCAGTAGAGAGACAAAAGAGAGTGATTAAGTATCATTTTTCTGTATTTTCTTGCTGCCATTAGCTAATTCTGCCTAAAACACCAATTTTCTAGAGTTTCTTTGATTTAAAAAGACTGTTTCAACTACATATTGTACTTATTCTACTATCTGCACTTTAACAAAGTCATTTTTGTGTTTAAGCTACCTGTTTAACTGTTGTAGGCTACACACTCAAGTGTGATAGCCATTTATGTGCATTTAAAGTGTTTTTTTTTATTGTATCTGCTTTATTTTCTGAAAACAAACAAACAAAAAAAAAAAAAAAAAAAAACTTGTTTTCCTGCCTTTCTAAGCTAGTATAGTCCAGTTTTCAGGTTAATGTTGAATTCAGGGCTGTGTTACAAGTTTCTCTGTTTGCCCATACCTTGCTTGGATAGAAGGGAGTTTCTCTGTTCACTGTGAGAGAGGGAGCTTGGAGCAGCCTATCTGTCCATGGGGGAGTGGTTTCAGCCCAGAAATTAGTAGTTTATTTGCCATTTTGGGCTAATTTCTATCTCTTTCATTTCCCTGCTGTAAAACCAATGTTTGCAAGTTTTTACTGCTGGTGTACAGCTCAGCAAGCTCCTGTCTGGTGCCCTGCAGGGTTCTACAGCAGCAGAGAGAAAAAAGAGTGACTTTGAAGTGATTAAGTATCATTTTACTGAATTTTCTTCCTACCTTTAGCTAATTCTGCCTAAAAGACCAATTTTCTAGAGGTTCTGTAATTTAAAAAGATTGTTTCAACTATATATTGTACTTATTTTACTGCCTGCACTTTAACAAAGTCATTTTTGGGTTTAAATTATCTGTTTAACTGTTGCAGGCTACACACTCAAGTGTGATAGCCATTTCTCTGCATTTAAAGTTTTTTTTTGATTGTATCTGCTTCATTTTCTGAAAAAATAAAAAAAAAATAGTTGTTTTTCCACCTTTCTAAGCTAGTGTAGTCCACTTGTCGGGTTAGTGCTGAATACAGTGCTGTGTTACAAGTTTCTGTGTTTGCCCATACCTTACTTGGATAGACAGAAGTTTCTCTGTTCACTCTGAGAGAGGGAGCTTTGAGCAGGCTATCTGTCCCTGAAGGAGTGGTTTCATCCCTGAAATGAGTAGATTATTGGCCATTTTGGGTTAATTTCTATCTCTTTCATTTCCCTGCTATAAAACCCACATTTGCAAGGTCTTTGTGATAGTATACAGCTCAGCAAGCTCCTGCCTGGTGCCCTGCAGAGTTCTACAGCAGCAGCAGAGAAAAAAGAGAGACTTTGGAATGATTAAGTATCATTTTGCAAGCATTTTCTTGCTGCCTTTAGTGAATTCTGCCAAAAACGCCAATTTTCTAGAGTTTCTGTGATTTAAAAAGCTTGTTTCAGCTGTATATTGTACTTAGTTTACTGCTGTCACTTCAACAAAGTAGTTTTTGTGTTTAAATTACCTGTTTAACTGTTGTAGGCTACACACTCGTGTGATAGCCCCTTCTATGGATTTAAAGTGTTTTTTTGATTGTATCTGCTTTACTTTCTGAAAAAAAAAAACAAAATAAAAACAAAAAATATACTTGTTTTCCCACCTTTCTAAGCTAATATAGTCCAGTTTTCAGGTTAGTGCTGAATTCAGAGCTGTGTTACTAGTTTCTGTGTTTGCTCATACCTTACTTGGATAGAATGAAGTTTCTCTGTTCACTGTGGGAGAGGGAGCTTTGAGCAGCCTATCTGTCCCTGGAGGAGTGGTTTCATTGCAGAAATTAGTACTTTATTGACCATTTTGGTTTAATTTTTATCTCTTTCATTTCCCTGCTATAAAACCCATGTTTGCAAAGTTTTAGTGCTAGTATACAGCTCAGCAAGCTCCTGCCTGCTGCCCTGCAGAGTTCTACTGCAGCAGAGAGACAAAAGAGAGACTCTGAAGTGATTAAGTATCATTTTCCGGAATTTTGTTGCTGCCGTTAGCTAATTCCACCTAAAACACCAATTTTCAAGAGTTTCTGTGATTTAAAAAGACTGTTTCAACTACATATTATACTTATTTTACTACCTGCACTTTAACATAGTCATTTTTGTGTTTAAGTTACCTGTTTAACTGTTGTAGGCTACATACACAAGTGTGATAGCCATTTCCTGTGCATTTAAAGTGTTTTTTATTGTATCTGCTTTATTTTCTGCAAAAAGCAAATTAACAAAAAAAAAAATACTTGTTTTCCCACCTTTCTAAGCTAGTATAGTCCAGTTTTTAGGTTAGTGCTGAATTCAGGACTGTTACAAGTTTCTGTGTTTGCCCATACCTTACTTGGATAAAAGATTATTTCTCTGTTGACTGTGAGAGATAGAGCTTTGAGCAGCCTATCTGTCCCTGGAGGAGTGGTTTCAACCTAGAAATTAGTAGTTTGTTGGCCATTTTGGGTCAGTTTATATCACTTTCATTTCCCTGCTATAAAACCCGCATTTTCAAGGTTTTTGTGCTAGTACACAGCTTAGGAAGCTCCTGCCTGGTGCCCTGCAGAGATCTACAGCAGCAGAGAGATAAAAGAAAGACTTTGGAGTGATTAAGTATTATTTTTCTGCATTTTCTTGCTGCCTTTTGTGAATTCTGCCTAAGAGATTCTGTGATTTAAAAGGCTTGTTTCAGCTATATATTATACTTATTTATTGCCTTCACTTCAACAAAGTAGTTTTTGTGTTTAAATTACCTGTTTAACTATTGTATGCTACACACTCAAGTGTGATAGCCATTTCTGTGCATTTAAAGTGTTTTTTTGATTGTATATGCTTTATTTTTCTGAAAAAAAAAGAAAACAAAAAAAAAAACAAAAAATAAATACTTGTTTTCCCGCCTTTCTAAGCTAATATAGTCCAGTTTTCAGGTTAGTGCTGATTTCAGATCTGTGTTATAAGTTTCTGTGTTTGCCCATACCTTACTCGGATAGAAGGAAGTTTCTCTATTCACTGCGACAGAGGGAACTTTGAAAAGCCTATCTGTCCCTGGAGGAGTGGTTTCATCCCAGAAATAAGTAGTTTATTGGCCATTTTGGGCTAATTTCTATATCTTTCATTTCCTTGCCATAAAACCCACATTTGCAAGGTCTTTGTGATAGTATACAGCTCAGCAAGCTCCTGCCTGGTGCCCTGCAGAGTTCTACAGCAGCAGAGAGAAAAAAGAGAGACTTTGCAGTGATTAAGTATAAATTTTCTCCATTTTCTTGCAGCCTTTAGCTAATTCTGCCTTAAACACAGATTTTCTAGAGTTTCTGTGATTTAAAAAGCTTGTTTCAGCTACATATTGTACTTATTTTACTGCCTGCATTTTAACAAAGTCGTTTTTGTATTTAAATTACCTGTTTAACTGTTGTCGGCTACACACACAAGTGTGACAGCCATTTTGGTGCCTTTAAAGTGCTTTCACGCCTTTCTAAGCTAGTATTGTCCAGTTTTCAGGATAGTGCTGAATTCAGGACTGTGTTACAAGTTTCTGTGTTTTCCCATACCTTACTTGGATAGAAGGAAGTTTCTCTATTCACTGTGAGAGAGGGAGCTTTGAAAAGCCTATCTGTCCATGAAGGAGAGGTTTCAGCCTAGAAATTAGTAGTTTATTGGCAATTTTGGGTTAACTTCTATCTCTTTCATTTCTCTGCTATAAAACCCATATTTGCAAGGTTTTTGTGCTAGTATACAGCTCAGCAAGCTCCTGCTTTGTGCCCTGCATTGTTCTATAGCAGCAGAGAGACAAAAAGAGAGACTTTGCAGTGATTAAGTATCTTTTCTTGTATTTTCTTACTGCCTTTAGCTAATTCTGCCTAAAACGCCAATTTTCTAGAGTTTCTGTGATTTAGAAAGCTTGCTTCAGCTACATATTGTACTTTTTTTACTGCCTGCACTTTAACAAAGTTATGTTTGTTTTTAAATTAACTGTTTAACTGTTGTAGGCTACACACTCAAGTGTGATAGCCATTTTTGTGCATTTAACATGTTGTTTTGATTGTATCTATTTTATTTTCTAAAAAAATATATATACTTGTTTTCCCGACTTTCTAAGCTAGAATAGACCAGTGTTCAGGTTAGTTTTGAATTCAGGGCTGTGTTACAAATTTCTGTGTTTGCCCATACCTTACTTGGATAGAAGCAAGTTTCTCTGTTCACTGTGAGAGAAGGAGCTTTGAGAAGCCTATCTGTCCCTGGAGGAGTGTTTTCAGGCCAGAAGTTAGCAGTTTATTGGCCATTTGGGGCTAATTTCTATCTCTTTCATTTCCCTGCTATAAAACCCACATTTGCAAGGTTTTTGTGCTAGTATACAGCTCAGCAAGCTCCTGTGTGGTGCCCTGCAGAGTTCTACAGCAGCAGAGAGACAAAAGAGAGACTTTGAAGTGATTAAGTATCATTTTTTTGCATTTTCTAGCTGTGTTTAGCTAATTCCACCTAAAACACCAATGTTATCAAGTTTCTGTGATTTAAAAAGCTTGTTTCAACTACATATTGTACTTATTTTACAGCCTGCACTTTAACAAAGTCGATTGTGTTTAAATTACCTGTTTAACTGTTGTAGGCTACACACTCAAGTGAGATAGCCCTTTCTGTGCATTGAAAGTTTTTTTTTATTGTATCTGCTTTATTTTCTGAAAAAAGCAAAAAAAAAAAAAAAGAAATACTTGTTTTCCCACCTTTCTAAGCTAGTCCAGTTGTCAGGTTAGTGCTGAATTCAGGGCTGTGTTACAAGTTTCTGTGTTTGCCCATACCTTATTTGGATAGAAGGAAGTTTCTCTGTTCGTTGTGAGAGAGGGAGCTTTGAACAGCCTACCTGTCCATGAAGGAGTGGTTTCAGCCCAGAAATTAGTAGTTTATTGGCCATTTTGGGTTAATTTCTATCTCTTTCATTTCCCTGCTATAAAACCCACATTTGCAAGGTTTTTGTGCTAGTATACAGCTCAGCAAGCTCCTGCCTGGTGCCCTGCATTGTTCTACAGCAGCAGAGAGAAAAAAGAGAGACTTTGCAGTGATTAAGTATCATTTTTCTGCATTTTCTTGCAGCCTTTAGCTAATTCTGCCTTAAATGCAGATTTTCTAGAGTTTCTGTGATTTAAAAAGCTTGTTTCAGCTACATATTGTACTTATTTTACTGCCTGCATTTTAACAAAGTCGTTTTTGTATCTGTTTAACTGTTGTAGGCTACACACTCAAGTGTGATAGCCATTTTGGTGCATTTAAATTGTTTTTTTTAATTGTATCTGCTTTATTTCATGAACTAAACAAAAAACAAAAAAAAAATACTTGTTTTCCCACATTTCTAAGCTAGTATAGTCCACTTGTCGGGTTAGTGCTGAACACAGCGCTGTGTTACAAGTTTCTGTGTTTGCCCATACCTTACTTGGATAGACGGAAGTTTTTCTGTTCACTCTGAGAGAGGGAGCTTTGAGCAGGCTATCTGTCCCTGAAGGAGTGGTTTCATCCCTGAAATGAGTAGATTATTGGCCATTTTGGGTTAAATTTCTATCTCTTTCATTTCCCTGCTATAAAACCCACATTTGCAAGGTTTTTGTGATAGTATACAGCTCAGCAAGCTCCTGCCTGGTGCCCTGCAGAGTTCTACAGCAGCAGCAGAGAAAAAAGAGAGACTTTGGAATGATTGAGTATCATTTTCAGCATTTTCTTCCTGCATTTAGCGAATTCTGCCAAAAACGCCAATTTTCTAGAGTTTCTGTGATTTAAAAGGCTTGTTTCAGCTGTATATTGTACTTAGTTTACTGCTGTCCCTTCAACAAAGTAGTTTTTGTGTTTTAATTACCTGTTTAACTGTTGTAGGCTACACACTCAAGTGTGATAGCTCCTTCTATGGATTTAAAGTGTTTTTTTGATTGTATCTACTTTACTTTCTGAAAAAATCAAACAAAATAAAAACAAAAAATATACTTGTTTTCCCACCTTTCTAAGCTAATATAGTCCAGTTTTCAGGTTAGTGCTGAATTCAGAGCTGTGTTACTAGTTTCTGTGTTTGCTCATACCTTACTTGGATAGAATGAAGTTTCTCTGTTCACTGTGAGAGAGGGAGCTTTGAGCAGTCTATCTGTCCCTGGAGGAGTGGTTTCATCGCAGAAATTAGTACTTTATTGACCATTTTGGTTTAATTTTTATCTCTTTCATTTCCCTGCTATAAAACCCATGTTTGCAAGGTTTTAGTGCTAGTATACAGCTCAGCAAGCTCCTGCCTGCTGCCCTGTAGAGTTCTACTGCAGCAGAGAGACAAAAGAGAGACTCTGAAGTGATTAAGTATCATTTTCCGGCATTTTGTTACTGCCGTTAGCTAATTCCGCCTAAACCACCAATTTTCAAGAGTTTCTGTGATTTAAAAAGACTGTTTCAACTACATATTGTACTTATTTTACTACCTGCACTTTAACAAAGTCATTTTTGTGTTTAAATTACCTGTTTAACTGTTGTAGGCTACACACACAAGTGTGATAGCCATTTCCTGTGCATTTAAAGTGTTTTTTATTGTATCTGCTTTATTTTCTGGAAAAAGCTAATTAACAAATAAAAAAAAAAAAAAAAAAAAAAAAAAAACTTGTTTTCCTACCTTTCTAAGCTAGTATAGTCCATTTTTCAGGTTAGTGCTGAATTCAAGGCTGTGTTCCAAGTTTCTGTGTTTGCCCATTCCTTACTTGGATAGAACGAAGTTTCTCTGTTCACTGTGAGAGAGGGAGCTTTGAGCAGCCTATCTGTTCCTGGAGGAGTGGTTTCAGCCTAGAAATTAGTAGTTTGTTGGCCATTTTGGGTTAATTTCTATCGCTTTCATTTCCCTGCTATAAAACCCACATTTGCATGGTTTTTGTGCTAGTACACAGCTTAGTAAGCTCCTGCCTGGTGCCCTGCAGAGTTCTACAGCAGCAGAGAGATAAAAGAAAGACTTTGGAGTGATTAGGTATTATTTTTCTGCATTTTCTTGCTGCCTTTTGTGAATTCTGCCTTAAATGCTGATTTTCTAGAGTTTCTGTGATGTAAAAAGCTTGTTACAGCTACATATTGTACTTATTTTACTGCCGGCACTTCAACAAAGTAGTTTTTGTGTTTAAATTACTTGTTTAACTTTTGTGGGCTACACACTCAAGTGTGATAGCCACTCCTGTGCATTTAAAGTGTTTTTTGATTGTATCTGCTTTATTTTCTGAAAAAAAAAAAACAAAAAAAACCCCCAAAAAATATACTTGTTTTCCCACTTTTCGAAGCTATGTCTTTCTATAGAGTCTAAACTCAAAATTACCCTTAGAAACAAAGCATGGGCTTTATGGCGCACTTCTAAAGACCCTCAAGATCACATTAAATACAGGCAATCCAGGAACGAGATCAAAAAATCAATTTTACAAGACAAAAAACAATACTACTGTAGTTTACAGACGGTAAATCAACATAACCCTCAGAAGTTTTGGGCAGGTTTAAATAATCTACTACATCCTGGACAAACTTCAACCCCAATCCCTGCTGCTATTATTGATAAAACCCTGAAGATGTTTCTGATAGTGTTAACAGATTGTATCTGCTTTATTTTCTGAAAAAAAAAAACAAAAAAACTAAAAATATACTTGTTTTCCCACTTTTCTAAGCTAATATAGCCAAGTTTTCAGGTTAGTACTGAATACAGGGCTGTATTACAAGTTTCTGTGTTTGCCCATACCTTACTTGGATAGAAGGAAGTTTCTCTGTTCACTGTGAGAGAGGAAGCATTGAGTAGCCTATCTGTCCCAGGAGGAGTGGTTTCATCCCAGAAATTAATAGTTTATTGGCCATTTTGGGTTAATTTCTATCTCTTTAATTTCCCTGCTATAAAACCCCTGTTTGCAAGGTTTTAGTGCTAGTACACAGCTCAGCAAGCTCCTGTCCGGTGCCCTGCAGAGTTCTACAGCAGCAGAGAGACAAATGAGAGACTTTGAAGTGATTAAGTATAATTTTTCTGCATTTTCTTGCTGCCTTTAGCTAATTCCCCCTAAAACACCAATTTTCTAGAGTTTCTGTGATTTAAAAAGACTGTTTCAACTACATATTGTACTTAATTTACTACCTGCACTTTAACAAAGTCATTTTTGTGTTTAAATTACCTGTTTAACTGTTGTAGGCTACAAACTCAAGTGTGAAAGCCCTTTCTGTGCATGTGAAGTGTTTTTTTATTGTATCTGCTTTATTTTCTGAAAAAAAAGCAAAAAAACAAAAAAAATACTTGTTTTCCCGCCTTTCTAAGCTAGTATTGTCCAGTTGTCAGGTTAGTGCTGAATTCAGGGCTGTGTTACAAGTGGAGATAGAGATGGAGCTTTGAGCAGCCTGTCTGTCCCTGGAGGAGTGGTTTCAGCTTAGAATTTAGAAGTTTGTTGGCCATTTTGGGCTAGTTTCTATCGCTTTAATTTCCCTGCTATAAAACCCACATTTGCAAGGTTTTTGTGCTAGTATACAGCTCAGCAATCTCCTATCTTGTGGCCTGCAGAGTTCTAGAGAAGCAGAGAGACAAAAGAGTGACTTTAAAGTGATTAAGTATATTTTTTCTGCATTTTCTTGTGCCTTTATTCCGCCTAAAACACCAATTTTCTAGAGTTTCTGTGATTTAAAAAGCTTGTTTCAACTACATATTGTACTAATTTTACTGCCTGCACTTTGACAAAGTGTTTAACTGTTTAACTGTTGTAGGCCACACACTCAATTGTGATAGCCATTTCTGTGTTTTTTTGATTGTATCTGCTTTATTTTCTGAAAAAGCAAAAAAACAAAAAATAATACTTGTTTTTCCCCTTTCTAAGCTATTATAGTCCAGTTGTCAGGTTAGTGCTGAATTCAGGGCTGTGTTACAAGTTTCTGTGTTTGCCCATACCTTACTTGGATAGAAGGAAGTTTCTCCATTCACTTTGAGAGAGGGAGCTTTGAACAGGCTATCTGTCCATGAAGGAGTGGTATCAGTCCAGAAATTAGTAGTTTATTGGCCATTTTGGGTTAATTTCTATCTCTTTCATTTCTCTGCTATAAAACCCACATTTGCAAGGTTTTTGTGCTAGTATACAGCTCAGCAAGCTCCTGCCTGGTGCCCTGCAGAGTTCTACAGCAGCGGAGAGATAAAAGAGAGACTTTGGAGTGATTAAGTATTATTGTTCTGCATTTTCTTGATGCCTTTTGTGAATTCTGCCTATAACGCTGATTTTCTAGAGTTTCCGTGACTTAAAAACCTTTTTACAGCTACATATTGTACTTATTTTACTGCCTGCACTTCAACAAAGTAGTTTTTGTGTTTAAGTTACGTGATTAACTGTTGTAGGCTACACACTCAAGTGTGATAGCCACTTCTGTGCATTTAAAGTGTTTTTTTTTATTGTATCTGCTTTATTTTCTGAAAAAAAAATACTTGTTTTCCCACCCTTCTAAGCTAATATAGTCCAGTTTTCAGGTTAGTGCTGAATTCAGGGCTGTGTTACAAGTTTCTCTGTTTGCCCATACCTTACTTGGATAGAAGGAAGTTTCTCTGTTCACTGTGAGAGAGGAAGGTTTGAGCAGCCTGTCTGTCCCTGGGGGAGTGGTTTCAGCCTAGAAATGAGTACTTTGTTGGCCATTTTGGGCTAGTTTCTATCGCTTTGATTTCCCTGCTATAAAACCCACATTTCCAAGGTTTTACTGCTAGTATACAGCTCCGCAAGCTCCTGCCTGGTGCCCTGCAGAGTTCTACAGCAGCAGATAGATAAAAGAGAGACTTTGGAGTGATTCAGTATTATTTTTCTGCATTTTATTGTTGCCTTTAGCTAATTCTGCCTAAAATGCCAATTTTCTCGAGTTTCTGTGATTTAAAAAGCGTGTTTCAGCCACATATTGTACTTATTTTACTGCCGGCACTTTAACAAAGTTGTTTTTGTGTTTAAATTACCTGATTAACTGTTGTAGGCTACACACTCAAGTGTGATAGCCATTTCTGTGCATTTAAACTGTTTTTTTATTGTACCTGCTTTATTTTTTGAAAAATAAAAAACAAAAAAACAAAAAAAATACTTGTTTTCCTGTCTTTCTAGGCTAGTATAGTCCAGTTTTCAGGTTAGTGCTGAATTCAGGGCTATGTTACAAGTTTCTGTGTTTGCCCATACCTTACTTGGAAAGAAGGAAGTTTCTCTGTTCACTGTAAGAGACGGAGCTTTAAGCAGGCTACCTGTCCCTGAAGGAGTGGTTTCAGCCCAGAAATTAGTTGTTTATTGGCCATTTTGTGTTAATTTCTATCTCTTTCATTTCCCTGCTATAAAACCCACATTTGCAAGGTTTTGTGCTAGTATACAGCTCAGCAATCTCTTGCCTGGTGCTCTGCAGAGTTCTACAGCAGCATAGAAATACAAGAGAGACTTTGGAGTGATTAAGTATCATTTTTCTGCATTATCTTGCTGCCTTTAGCTAATTCTGCCAAATATGCCACTTCTCTAGTGTTTCTGTGATTTAAAAAGCTTGTTTCAGCTACATATTGTACTTATTTTACTGCCTGCTCTTTAACAAAGTCATTTTTGTGTTTAAATTACCTGTTTAACTGATGCAGTCTACACACTCAAGTGTGATAGCCATTTCTGTGCATTTAACGTGTTTTTTTGATTGTATCTCCTTTATTTTCTGAAAAAAACAAATGAAGAAAAAAATACTTGTTTTCCCAACTTTCTAAGCTAGTATAGTCCAGTTGTCAGGTTAGTGCTGAATTCAGGGCTGTGTTACATGTTTCTGTGTTTGCCCATACCTTACTTGCATAGAAGGAAGTTTCTCTGTTCACTGTGAGAGAGTGAGCTTTGAGCAGGCTATCACTCCCTGAAGCAGTGGTTTCAGCCCAGAAATTAGTCATTTATTGGCCATTTTTGGTTCATTTCTATCTCTTTCATTTCCCTGCTATAAAACCCACATTTGCAAGGTCTTTGTGCTAGTATACTGCTCATCAAGCTCCTGCCTGGTGCCCTGCAGAGTTCTACAGCAGCAGAGAGATAAAAGAGAGACTTTGGAGTGATTAAGTATAATTTTTCTGCATTTTCTTGCTGCCTTTAGCGAATTCTGCCTAAAACACTGATTTTCTAGAGTTTCTGTGATTGAAAAAGGTTTTTTTCAGCTACATATTGTACTTATTTTATTGCCTGCACTTTAACAAAGTCATTTTTGTATTTGAATTACCTGTTTAACTGTTTGTAGGCTACACACTCAAGTGTGATAACCATTTCTGTGCATTTAAAGTGTTTTTTGATTGTATCTGCTTTATTTTCTGAAAAAAAAACATAAGAAAACCAAAAAAAAAAAACCCAAAAACTTGTTTTTATGCCTTTCTAAGCTAGTATAGTCCAGTTTTCAGGTTAGTGCTGAATTCAGGGCTGTGTTACAAGTTTTTGTGTTTGTTCATACCTTACTTGGATAGAAGGAAGTTTCTCTGTTCACTGTGAGAGAGGGAGCTTTGACCAGCCTATCTGTCCCTGGAGGAGTGGTTTCAGCCTAGAAATTAATAGTTTGTTGGCTATTTTGGGCTAGTTTATATCACTTTCATTTCCCCTGCTATAAAACCCACATTTGCAAGGTTTTTCAGCTAGTATACAGCTCAGCAAGCTCCTGCCTGGTGCTCTGCAGAGTTCTACAGGAGCAGAGAGATAAAAGAAAAAAATTGCAGTGATTAAGTATCATTTTTCTGTATTTTCTTGCTGCCTTTAGCTAATTCTGCCTAAAACGCTGATTTTCTAGAGTTTCTGTGATTTAAAAAGCTTGTTTCAGCTACATAATGTACTTATTATGTTGTCTGCACTTTAACAAAGTTGTTTATGTGTTTAAATTGCCTGTTTAACTGTTGTAGTCTACACACTTAAGTGTGATAGCCATTTCTGTGCATTTAAACTGTTTTTTTTTTTATTGTATCTGCTTTATTTGTTGAAAAAAAATACTTGTTTTCCTGCCTTTCTAAGCTAGTATAGTCCAGTTTTCATGTTAGTGCTGAATTCAGGGCTATGTTACAAGTTTCCGTGTTTGCCTATGCCTTACTTGGATAGAAGGAAGTTTCTCTGTTCACTTTGAGAGAGGGAGCTTTGAGCAGCCTATCTGTCCCTAGAGGAGTGGTTTCAGCCCAGAAGTTAGCAGTTTATTGGCCATTTTGGGCTAATTTCTATCTCTTTCATTTCCCTGCTATAAAAACCATGTTTGCAAGCTTTTGGTCCTAGTATACAGCTCAGCAAGTTCCTGCCTGGTGCCCTGCATTTTCCTACAGCAGCAGAGAGACAAAAGAGGGACTTTGGAGTGATTAAGTATCATTTTCAGTATTTTCTTGCTGCCTTTAGCAAATTCCACCTAAACACTGATTTTCTACAGTTTCTGTGATTTAAAAAGCTTGTTTCAGCTACATATTGTACTTATTTTACTGTATGCACTTTAACAAAGTTGTTTTTGTGTTTAAATTATCTGTTTAACTGTTGTAGGCTGCAAACTCAAGTGTGTTAACATTTTTGGTACATTAAAGTGTTTTTTTGATTGTATCTGCTTTATTTTCTGAAAAAAAAATGAAAAACAAAAAACAAAAAAATACTTGTTTTCCCGCCTTTCTTGCTATGTTACAAGTTTTTGTGTTTACCCATGCCTTACTTGGATAGAAGGAAGTTTCTCTGTTCACTGTGAGAGAGGGAGCTTTAAGCAGCCTGCCACTAGAAGAGTGGTTTCAGCCCAGAAATTAGTAGTTTATTGGCCATTTTGGGCTAATTTCTATCTCTTTCATTTCCCTGCTATAAAACCCGCATTTACACAGTTTTGCATACCAGGCAGTGCCGGTTAGCTAGGGTAAAACTATACCCGGCTCCACAAAGTCTTCTCTTCAATTTTTCCCTTCGAACGAGACAATCTTTCAACTTAAGCACTCAAGCCATTCACTTCTCATCCCGGCACTTGCTCAAAACTCACAGCAAGCACTAATAAACCTTAGCACTAGACCCCCCCCCTATACTGTAGAGAAGGCCTATCCAGGCATGTCCAAAGGGCACCTTAAGTGATGTCACTGTTTTTACATTGTGTTTTTGTGTACCGAGGAGCTGTATGCACTGTAATGTTGTTATACCAAAGAAACACACACATATCTGAAATCAAGGCATACAACCCACTGATGAAATGACTATTGCAGGCATGCATGTATTTATCATCTTAATTAGTTGGACTGAGCCATAAAAGATATTTCAAAGGTCTAGTTAAAAATGCTTAAGAATTTTTCTAAGACAAATTACCTCCTACTAAGTAAGAAGTTTCAAAGCCCCCTTGAGCACAGGTAACATTGACTCCTATGCAAAGGTGTACACCAATGCCCTATATAACCACTTAAGTAGCTGTATGGAATTGACTGTACCTGATCAGATTAAAACCAGGTATTGCAAAAAAAAAAAAAAGCCACCCTGGTGGACCCCCTAGTATAATCAGGCTATGCAACAAGAGAAATAAACTAATGATAAGAAACAAGATGCAATGGTGTCAGCAGAGGAGGAAATCCCTCTTTTGCTTAAAGAAACAAATTAAAACTTGTCAAGTCTTCCAAAACTAATTATGAAGCAAAACTAGCCTCCCTAGCTAAGCATCAAAACTTTAAAAGGGAATACCCAGCTATGCACTGAACTAGATGTGGATGGCACCACCCATACTCAACTGAAGGTTATAGTCGACCTACTAGCTGACATATTTGGAGAAAACTCCATTCCTTAACCTGTTATCTCATGAGAGCAGGTCATTTTGGTGCTCTCCAAGGCCAAAAACATGGCATCGTTGGGACCAGACAACATCCCAGGTTGGCTTTTAAATGATTTAAAACATGACCTAGTCAATCCACTTGGATCCCTGTTTAACCACAGCATGATAACTGGCTATGTTCCAGTAGAATGGAGGACAGCAACAGTAATCCCTCTGCACAAAGGGGAGCTATCAAATAACCCTGGAAATTATAGACCAATAAGCTTGACTAACCTCATCTGCAAGGCCATGGTAAGAATCACTATGGACTTTATTAAAAAGGACATAAGTAATCTCTAAACTCTGGACCCAACCCAGTTTGGATTCATTAAAGATAGATCATGTGTGTTAAATGTGATTGACTTCTTCGAGAAAGTCACTGAGGCCCTGGACGAGGGGTGCTTATCTTGACCTAGCTAAGGCATTTGACACAATCCCCCACTCAGGTGTTATAGAGAAACTCTCCCAAATGGGAATTAATCTCTACATTACCAGATGGGTAGCCAACTGGATCACTAACAGGATACATATTGCCAAAGTGGCTGACTTCACCTCTGGCAAAAGACCAGTCACTAGTGGCATACCACAGGGTTCTGTACTGAGCCCCTTACTGTTTGGAAATGAATTTTCAGAAGTCCAGACAAACTTTGATGGCCTGTGGCTGTCCAAGTTCGCTGACGATTGTGAATTGGGAGCAATCATTAAGTCTCCCAATTATGTTAATATACTGCAGACAGGGTATGCAGACAAATGCTTGGTGCCAAGGCCATGGATTAAAGCTAAATGCAAAAAAAATCATTATTATTTCCTTTGGGAAAGCTGACATTTCTGCTAATTACATTATAGACAGTAATCCCCCTAAGTGTACAGCCAGTGGTATGTGATCTGGGTACTCAGGTTGATAGCAATGTGAACTTTGACCACCATGTATCCACAATAGTAAGGAAATTCTTCTATGTGGCACATCTTATAAGTAAAGGCATTGCAACTAGACCTAAGGATGTTATACGTCCACTATACTCGACCCTAATCAGAACAGTAATTGAGTACAATGCTCCCTTTTGCATGTACCTCACCAGACACCTGCAACAATTGGAGAGACTACAGAGGTTTCTCACTAAGAAATTACAGGGTACAGAAAACAAGTCTTACACAGAAAGACTGAAAGCCCTGTTGCTGTATTCTGTCTCCTACAGGTTGCTAAGGGGTAGCCTGTGCCTTGCTTACAGGCAGTCTCTGACCAGGCCCTGATGGAAATGCTACACATTTGTAAATCAAACTGCAAGAGGGTCACTTGCTCCAGGGATCTTAAACTAGCATCTGAAATGAATAGGTCATGCTGGAGAAATAGATACATCTCCCAGAGACTGCCATGTCTCTGGAACAAGCTTACAATTCACATGAAACAGAGCCCCTCCCTGACTCTCTTCAAACAAAAACTACATCAATGGATGGGTGATGGTAAATTCACTCCTGAGATAGTGCACATGTCCCTCCTGGATAGAGAAAAATCAGTATTAATTACTATAGACCCTTACCTCAGAGAACTTCACTCACGGAGGCGTGTCCATATTTATTAAGGATATCTACACCTCCAGGCTAGTTGCTCAGCATAATGCATCCGAGATTATCCAAGTGCAACTAACTCTGGGCAAGACCACAATACAAATTGTAGCTTGCTACAGATCCCCCACCATGCCCCAGATTCCCACTCCACATTTCTTGATACACTGGAAAATATTAGGGTACAACCCAAAACCCTAATAATGTGCGATTTCAACTACCCCACCATTAACTGGGGAAACTGCTCATGTACCAACTCTTTTGCTCAACATTTTCTGGAATTCAAAAATTCCAATGCCTTCGATCAACTTATCCACACCCTCACCGGGGGCAGCAATATCCTAGACCTGTTCATTACCAACATGGTTGACCGGTGTTCCACACCAGAGGTCAATTCCTCGTTGGTCAGATCTGACCACAACTAATCACCCTAGACATCCACACCCCCCCCCCATTAGGGAAACCACCATAAAAAATTTCTCCAAAGCCAACTTCACGCTTCTTAACAGAGAAGTGGCAAACTTCACGACACCCATGTAGATGGACAATAAAGGTACAACTGCTGAATCCTATACAAATGCACTTTATAAGTGCATGGATTGTGCTATCCCTAACAGAACCAAGATACTATCCTCCAAAAAAGGAAGCCAATCTGTTGGTCCCCTGCCATAAACAAACTCTACAACAGAAGAAAGAAATTGTTGCAAAAAAGAGTAAAATCCCATGATTGGAGGAACTCCTGGTCAGCCTCAGTAAGAAGCTGAGATCCCTTATAAAATCCTCCAAAGCTAGTTATGAAAACAAAATCACCACTGATTCTAAGGACAACCACAAAGCATTCTATAGCTATGTCAAGAATGTCAATGGCAACGTTCAGATCTACTCTGAGTTACAGCACAATGGCACTAAATATACAGAACCAAAAGATATTGCCAACATCCTGGCAGATAGGTTCAGTGCTAACTTTACCACCCTCTCACCCCCTAAAGGGCCCATCTCTATACCGGAAAAATGCAAAGTTCCTGTAATCACGGCTGCACAGGTAAAAAACACACTCTCCAAAGCCAAGAACACAACATCCATGGGACCTGACAACATCCCAGGCTGCATTCTACACTAACTGCAGAATGAACTGGCACCCTACCTAAGTACCATGTTCAATCAGAGCCTCACCTCAGGCTTTGTGCTGACTGAATGGTGCACAGAGACGGTTATCCCACTCCTCAGAGGGGAAATCACCACGGACCCTGGGAACTATCACCCCATTAGCCTGACGAGCCTGGTCTGCAAGGCCATGGAATGTATCATCATGGAACTTATAAACAAAGACATTGGTAATCTCCAAACTCTGGACCCCACCCAGTTCAGGTTTGTAAAAGGCAGATCATGTCTCCTAAACCTGATAGACTTCTTTGAAGCAGTCACCAAAGCAGTAGGCAAGGGTAAGGTGGTTCACACAGCCTATCTAGATCTCGCCATGGCTTTCAACACCATCCCTCACTCTGGAATTATAGATAAAGTCACTAAACTAGGTATAATTCCCTACATCAGCAAGAAAAGAACACTGTCAGGGTAAGGTATCACCTCCCAAAAAAAGCACAAATCCAAAATAAGAAGAGGATGATACTCCACAACAAACGAAGCAAAACCAGATGAATGAAAAGACAAGTCCTTTATTCGAATAAGTGAGCACTTTCACGTTGCTTGGAACGCTTCATCAGACTTCAACAAACCATAAAATTTAAATCAACTTATATATAAGTAAAACACCAATGAAAAACACATTAGCAAGTCACATGTATGTTACAAAAATACATCATTTCCTTTCCATAAAAATTATATAAATACATCATAAAGATCTCATGTTAATAAATGAATAGTAGAAGTAAAATATTAAAACATACTAAAACACATATTGCATAGTGAGACTTATTACTACTGTTTAATGTTTCAAAGGTTTATCTAATAAAAATGGTCTCAATGAAAATTTATCATTGAGACCATGACCTTTATTCGCAGATAGCTTAATAATCTATTTTGCCTCAGCTTTTTCTGTCTTATTGCCAATATTACCAAGTCTTTCAGTCTCTGTTAACTGTCCTATTACTAAAAATCTAAAGGCATGTGTGGTGTCATTTTGTAGTACATGCTTGGCTAGGGCATTCCCTTCATTCTCTCTATGTATAGCATACAAATGCTCTCGTATCCTTTCTCTTAAGGTTCTATTAGTCTTTCCTATATAGAAACAATAACATTTTATGCAGGATTCTAAATAAATCACATTTCTTGACTTACAATCAGCGTATTCATTAAACTCATATTTAACACCAGTATCTGGATGTATAAAAACATTAGATTTTATTCTTTCTCTGAATTTAATGACACTTCTCTTCGTCTTCCACTCCCTTTTCGACAGGAGATGAGGCGCAATTGGAGTCCACAAACAACCAGGAAAAGGAAGATATCAGGAGGCCAGTTAGAACTTCAGAAAAAAACTTTCAAAACTGTAACCAGGACTTGATTATTAATCTTTCCAGTCACATGCTTATGGACAATGAAAGAAAGATTTTGAACAAAGGTTTGTCCTTCATTCCCTCTCAGGGGACTGATGTAAGTGTTTTAATTGTTGATATAAAATGTTTTGTTAGAAATATTGCACTTGGTTTACAGTTTGGCAACAATGTTTTTAATACTGATGTTATGTCTTTTAAAAAACCTTCTACTTATATGCCTGCTATACATCCTTTATTAGAAAGTTTTGAAAGAGCAAAATGGATTATTAAGCTATCTGCGAATAAAGGTCATGGTCTCAATGATAAATTTTCATTGAGGCCATTTTTATTAGATAAACCTTTGAAACATTAAACAGTAGTACTAAGTCTCACTATGCAATATGTGTTTTAGTATGTTTTAATATTTTACTTCTACTATTCATTTATTAACATGAGATCTTTATGATGTATTTATATAATTTTTATGGAAAGGAAATGATGTATTTTTGTAACATACATGTGACTTGCTAATGTGTTTTTCATTGGTGTTTTACTTATATATATGTTGATTTAAATTTTATGGTTTGTTGAAGTCTGATGAAGCGTTCCAAGCAACGTGAAAGCGCTCACTTATTCGAATAAAGGACTTGTCTTTTCATTCATCTGGTTTTGCTTCGTTTGTTGTGGAGTATCATCCTCTTCTTATTTTGGATTTGTGCTTTTTTTGGGAGGTGATACCTTACCCTGACAGTGTTCTTTTCTTGCTGAACTTTGCTACTTTGTTCACTGAAGGGACATGACAGAAGAAACCAGTAATGTGTTACTTGAATCCAGATCTTTGGGTCTTACAGAAATCTTCACAGAAGGTATTAATCCACTTTTAAAACTGTCGTATGCTGAATTAGCAAAAGCAGCCTCTACACACAGAGATACTGATTGGCATGTAGATGTTTTACAAACAATGAGAAAGCTCGAGGACAACCTCAGTAAAATTAAGAATGCCCAGTGGCAAAAAAGACATATGGAGGCATGCATTAATTTTAAAGTTGTCCCTAGAGGTCTTCGTTTGTTAAAAATGCCTACTTTTGGCTCTGCCTATCCTGAACTTTTGTCTAAGTGGCAGCAACTTAATTTAGATACGAGCTATGCCTACATGAGACTACTTATTGAACAATATACTTTAATAGAGTTGGAACTTCAGCAAGAAGCTATAGCTTTAGAAGAAAAACTGACTGCAGCCCTTACCAAAACACAGAAAGAAGATTTTCTTTCTGATATAGCGACTACAATGCAAGCGCTAGATAATAAGTTATTATTGGCAAAAAAGAAGAAATTAGAAAGAGACTGTATGGATTTCTCGAGGGGGAACGTCTTCTCCTGGCCGAGAGAATCCACCAGGACAACATATGCTGCGACGCGTACTAACATTGAAATGCCTTTCTCTGAGCGTAACACTTTATCTGCTCCTACTCCTTCCATGTCTGCTTCCTCTTCTCAGGTAGAAGCAGCAGTCAATGAACAATACTCCAGTGTGAATACAGTGAACTCTGATGTTTTAAATACAACTACCATGTCAGCACCTGTAGTGAGAAGAAAAACTCCTGTTTCAGCAAGTAGAACTGTTTCAGCTGAATTTAATGACACTTCTCTTCGTCTTCCACTCCCTTTTCGACAGGAGATGAGGCGCAATTGGAGTCCACAAACAACCAGGAAAAGGAAAATATCAGGAGGCCAGTTAGAACTTCAGAAAAAAACTTTCAAAACTGTAACCAGGACTTGATTATTAATCTTTCCAGTCACATGCTTATGGACAATGAAAGAAAGATTTTGAACAAAGGTTTGTCCTTCATTCCCTCTCAGGGGACTGATGTAAGTGATTTAATTGTTGATATAAAATGTTTTGTTAGAAATATTGCACTTGGTTTACAGTTTGGCAACAATGTTTTTAATACTGATGTTATGTCTTTTAAAAAACCTTCTACTTATATGCCTGCTATACATCCTTTATTAGAAAGTTTTGAAAGAGCTTGCAGTGATGATTTGTTGAAGTTTTTTGAATTTGACAATATAAAACTTGATTTTTACAATATCCCTAAGGAAGAGAAGTTAGCCCTTCATGATTTAAAGAACAATACTAGTATAGTCATTCGACAAGCTGATAAAGGGGGAGCTACAGTACTTCTAGATACCAGCTACTACCAAGATACTATGTTAGAAATGCTCTCAGACACTACTACTTATAAGAGACTGAGCATGTCAGAACTAGATAAGTTAATAAAAACAGTACATGCAGATTTATATGACATGTTGATGTGTGGGATTATTGATGAAGAACTTTACAAATATTTTTTGATAGAGAAACCTGTGATACCAGTAATTAGAGGTTTACCTAAGGTACACAAGACCACACATAATCCTCCGCTTAGACCAATAGTATCTGGCAGAGGCTGGTTAACTGAGACAATATCTATTTTTCTAGAAAAGAACTTGAGACCAGTTGTGGAATCTACTAGATCTATATTACGTGATACGAAACAGTTCTTGGAAACACTAGCACCTTTCAATGAGAACAATATTCTAGAAACTACAGATTATATGGTAACACTAGACGTTGTTTCTCTTTTCACCTGCATACCCAATGATGTAGGGATAGATTTCTTAAGGTTATATTTGTTAAACAAAGGACTTAGCAATAATCAAGTTATTAAACTCACAATGCTGTTAGAAATGGTTCTTTGTCACAATGTTTTTACCTTTAACAATGAATACTTCCTTCAAATTAAAGGAGTAGCTATGGGCACATCTTGTGCAAACTCTTATGCTAACCTTGTGTTAGCATATTGGGAGAATACATATGTTTTAGAACATTTGGCTTACTCCACTTCTATAAGATATTACAAACGTTTTGTTGATGATCTTTTTTTAATTTGGGGAGGCACACTAGAGCTCCTAAAGGAGTTTGTTCTATATATCAATGGAACTACCACATTTCTTAGGTTGACTGAAATGTATTCACAAAATACAATTGACTTTTAAGATGTGACATTGAGGAAAAAAGACAATACTCTAGAAACAGAAGTATTTAGGAAGGTATGTAGGAAGAATGCTATTCTTCACAGAAGTAGCATGCACCCCCCCCCATATACACAGAAACATTGTGAGTAATCAAGTGAAACGTTTTTCTAATATAACTAGTGATGATTTGGTTTTCTCCGATGCATTAAAAACTATAGAAAGTGATTTTAGGCATAGAGGCTATTGCAATAGAGATATGCGTTCATTGGACACTTTTGAACGTACACATCTAGGACGTCCTTTTATTAAAAAACACGGCAGCATAGATGAGAGACCTATAGTGAGGAATAATGATAAGAGGAGACTAGTGATACCCTTTACTAATAATAATGCTTCTATTGTCAACATTATTAAGAGACATTGGAACATTTTACAGTTAGATGATGGTATAAAAGACTTAGTGGGTGAAAAACCATCCTTTAGCTATAAGAATACTAAATCTTTAAAATGTATGCTTTGTTATGAGAGAGTGCCTAAAAACAAGATCTCCTCTGAGAGAAAGGGTACATTTGCATGTCGCTCTTGCAACCAGTGTGTATATATAATGAAATCTAATGTTTTTATACATCCAGATACTGGTGTTAAATATGAGTTTAATGAATACGCTGATTGTAAGTCAAGAAATGTGATTTATTTAGCATCCTGCATAAAATGTTATTGTTTCTATATAGGAAAGACTAATAGAACCTTAAGAGAAAGGATACGAGAGCATTTGTATGCTATACATAGAGAGAATGAAGGGAATGCCCTAGCCAAGCATGTACTACAAAATGACACCACACATGCCTTTAGATTTTTAGTAATAGGACAGTTAACAGAGACTGAAAGACTTGGTAATATTGGCAATAAGACAGAAAAAGCCGAGGCAAAATGGATTATTAAGCTATCTGCGAATAAAGGTCATGGTCTCAATGATAAATTTTCATTGAGACCATTTTTATTAGATAAACCTTTGAAACATTAAACAGTAGTAATAAGTCTCACTATGCAATATGTGTTTTAGTATGTTTTAATATTTTACTTCTACTATTCATTTATTAACATGAGATCTTTATGATGTATTTATATAATTTTTATGGAAAGGAAATGATGTATTTTTGTAACATACATGTGACTTGCTAATGTGTTTTTCATTGGTGTTTTACTTATATATAAGTTGATTTAAATTTTATGGTTTGCTGAAGTCTGATGAAGCGTTCCAAGCAACGTGAAAGCGCTCACTTATTCGAATAAAGGACTTGTCTTTTCATTCATCTGGTTTTGCTTCGTTTGTTGTGGAGTATCATCCTCTTCTTATTTTGGATAATTCCCTACATCACAAGATGGATTGCCAACTGGCTCACTGACAGAACCCACACTTTGAAAGTAGCAGACTCCAAATCTGACTTCAGACCAGTAACAAGTGGAGTACCACAGGGTTCAGTCCTGGGTCCTCTCCTGTTTGGTATCTACTTCTCTGAAGTACAGGCTAACACAGAAGGTCTTTGGCTAACAAAGTTCACAGATGACTGCAAACTAGGAGCCATAATCAAAACTCCTAACAATGTGGACATCCTACAAAAGGGCCTTACTGAGACAGATGCCTGGTGTCAAACCATGGCCTCAAGCTCAATGCCAAAAAGTGCATTGCCATCCCCTTTGGTAAAATCTCTGTACCCATGAACTACCACATAGGTGGTAGTCTGCTTAACACCGAAAGTGTGATAAGAGACCTTGGGACACAGGTGGACAGCAGTATCTCCTTTGATAATCACATTGCCTCATTAGTCAGGAAATCCTTCTACGTCGCACACCTCATCACAAAAGGTTTCTGATCCAGGAAAAAAGAGGTCATTGTTCCCCTCTACTCAGCCCTCATTAGACCCATTATTGAGTACAATGCCGCTTTTGGTATGTACCTCACAAGACATCTACAACAACTGGAAAGGGTGCAGAAATACCTCACAAAGAGGATTACAGGCTTCAAACATATGCCATACGCAGACCATCTCAAAAAACTCCAGCTTTACTCCATCGCATATTGCCTACTCAGAGGCGATCTCTGCCTAACATACAAAGCTATGTAAAACCCAGAGCTGTTGGACTTAAAGAAATTCCAATCCCTCTGAGCTACATGCTCTAGGGACCTAAACCTTGTCCCCGCAATAAACAGAATATGCTGGATTGATAGATTCCTGTCCCAAAGACTGCCCATACTCTGGAACAAACTACCTATCTATATCAAAAAAGCTCTTCATTAGCACTCTTCAAGAAAAATCTTGGTGACTGGATGGGAAATAGGAAATTCACCCTGGGGATCACTTCTGTGGCTCTTCTTGACAGGGGCACAGGAAAATAATTTTCATGGATGGCAAAAGCCAGGGTACTTTTTTGGCTAGGCTTATATAGGCCCTAGGGCCAATAGCCTAGTACCTACCTATGAACCTATGAACCTATCCACCAGCAATTGGGGCAACTTGGGATAAATATGGCTGAGCTTGTAGGGGCTCCACGCCTGTTAGAATAGTAACTTCCTATGGACTTATGAAACTATGGGCTCAAGAATATGGACTCAAAAAGCATCAAATCCAAACTGTGTAATCAAATACCTTACTTCAGGTTCTCAGCTCAAGGTACTTTAATCCGTTCAAGGTATCCAAGCCACCAATGTCTTAACCCACTATGTGGAAATTCTTGATACCATTTTCTGTTTCTCCAATCCATTAAGATTGGATATGTCACCTGTAGATGAGACTTCCTGGCTCCCATATTTTTGTAGCAGTGAGTTGGTGACCTCCCATGCCAGAACTAAAAATCTATTTTTCACTCTACCTTTGTTTTCTGAAGTATTTTAGCACCTCAAAATCATTATGACAGATTTTTATAGAATTTTAATATATTTTCTGCAGAAAGGCTGCCAATAGTGCTTGACATATCAAAGCAATGTTATTTTACCTCAGGCTTTTCTCTTTCTCATAATCCATTTCAAATCTGCTCTATATGAGTCATGCTAGACATAAGTGGTGATGTATTCCTACCCCACTGGCATATAATGAGATTAGTGTCAGTTACTGTCATCTTATATACTGTCTTTAACAGGGCTGCTTCTTTTATTTCTTGAATGACCCTTATTTGTGTGTCTTAGTCTAGTTAAAGTATACTAAGGAGTTATACAACTGCAACCAAAAAAAGTAGCTAAAGTGCAGGCCTTTGTTCAAAGTGTCTTTTTGTAGTCCAAGACAAATTGACAGTCCCCTCCTCCAGCCTTTGGTAAATGTGTTGCTGCTTTACAAGAATTACAATTAAAAATATTTTATGACTTTTCTCTAAATGTCACAGACATCTTTGATACTACATTTAAGTCATCTTAAAATTTAAAGTAGTATAAACAACAAACATTTAAAGTTTACAGCTTAGTATTTCAACACTGGGATGCTGCTTGTGTAAATTTATCAAAGGAGGGTGACAATTGCCTTTGACCCACTGACTCATGTAACTGCTCTGTTTTGCTATGAAAGGCATGTCTACAGTGAAAGCAGCTGTGAATCAGTATAAGTTCTCTTCCTTTCTGCAATAAAGGCAGTGGAAAACAGTTTCACATATCTTTACCATCAGCAAGACTAATTACCCATATAAGATTGTCAGCAGTACCTAACTGTAAATTTCTCTCTCTCTCTGTGGTATGTCATGCAACTGTAGACAAATTCCTCTGAAAATTATATGATAAAAAATGATAGAAATGCATTAACAGTTGGAGGTAGTTTATCCAATTATCACAGGATACTGGTTATGTTTTCCCTCAGACCTAGGGGGAAACATTGCTTTTTCAGTTGAATTACAGAGGCAACTCCTCTCTTATACAAACCACAGATGACTAGACAGTCATCTCTACCGCTGTTTCCTCTCAGACCTTCATGCCCTTACCTAAAAGTCCTTCAACTCTATTGAAAAATGGCTTTCCAATAACCAACTCATCCTTAATCCCAACAAGACAAAGCTTCTTCTATTCCTAGCTAAATCTCTCACACACCTCATAACTACTTTCTCCATAACAACTCTAAATAACACTATAATTCATGCAGAAACTCATACCAAACTCCTTGGAGTCATTATATATGACCAACTCAAACTAGACCTTGGTATCCACCATTGCATAAAGAAAACACATCAAAACTTTATAGAAATACATTTCTAACTAATGACTATAGACTTACTCTTGCCCATGCCTTCTTCTGCCCTAGTCTACTGTGTAGCTCACAATTACTAAGCTTCTCTCTTAACCAAACTTGAATCCACTTATAACAAAATAGATTTTCTGCAGACCACTTCTCAAAGACTCATCATTGACAATCACTCAAACATTTAAACTGGCTGGAGTTCCCATATCTACTTCTCTTCACCCAGTTCCCTATCATTCATACAATCCTAACCTGACCCTCTGCCTGCCCTTCTGTCCCCCTACTTATCAAACTCTATACACTTTCTAGAACTCTCAGAAGCTCAGATCAATAACTGCTGGAAATCTATAAGCCCAAAAAATCCATATGTCAAAGCCTTTATACCTACACACTAGCCCTCACCTGGAACAAACTGCCCCTTTACACCAGAGACTTAGACACATGAATTTAAACAAGCCCTAAAACAACATTTGTTTAGCTCCTGAATATGTTATTGCACTGAGAACATTCCAAACCACCCCCTAAATTATATTTAAATCTCATTCTACCTGGTCCCTGTTACCTTTTCTCTTTTCCTCCTACATGCTTCCATCTACCATCATTATCACTTTGCTTTAATTAACTCCTCCCGTAACTTCTTAAAATAACATGCTCTTTGATGTTAGATATTCCACCAGCCACAACAAACTGCATCTGTCTTCATTTTATCACTTCTCTTATACCTTAAATACTTACCTGTTTGTGTGCATTTATTTCTAATTGTATTCTTTTCCTCCAGTTGTGTGTAAATCTTCTTTCTCTATTCATTCTACTGTATAAGCCTTAGATGCCTATCTTGATATACATTGTAAAAATTATTTTTTATTTTAATTTGAATGTTAATTTTAATGACTATAACATGTAACAATGCATGATGTTTTTCTGTGGAGCTTTTCTCCCCAGGCCTCCGGTGAAAAAAGGCACAATCTCAGTCAGACTTTCCTGGTCAAAAAATGTCAAATGAATAAATAAATAAATAAATAACTACATTTTGTACCCTAGTAGTCAAGTCAAGATCCTACCCAAAGACTGGGATACAGAACGAGGTCATGGAGAATGTTCTATCGTTCTTTGAGCGGACAGAGATCTATTCAAGATTTTTTTCATACTTAAGCTTCTTGAGCTAAAAAAATATCAGTAATGATTGTTTAGTCCCTTCTTCCCATTCTGCCTGCAGAGGTGTGAGGCTAACCGTAGAGTGAAAGATACTTACCGTCAGGTACCAGTATTACACCTATAGGTGTTAAGTCCTACATGAGATTCCTGGTGTTCCAAGTAGGAAGTCAGCACTTCCATTTCAGCGTGCTTCACTTCAATACAGTGACATCTCCTTATTAACTTACCAAGTGTCTAGCCTCAGCTGAATTAGTATCACTGACTTGGAACGGCATATTATTTTTTTCCATACATATGCTGCGGTAGCATTGTCGCCTCACAGTAAGATGCTGTCCAGTGCGATTCTCAGCTAAAGCGTCTTCTGCGTGGAGATATGTGTGAAAGGGCATACCTTTGTTGAAGGCTGTGTGTCAGGGTTGGTAACTTGACACGTAAAAATCAACTACCAATCATTAGCGGACCGGACTTCCGCTGTGGTGACCCCTAACCGGGAAAAGCCAAAAGACACAAACAAACAAACAAACATACATACATATGTCTATGTCTATGTTATTAGCCACTCACAGAATCATCTTGTGGAGTACTTACTGGTAGTGATAGGTACTATCTTTTCTGAACTCTTTGAGGTTCACCATCAGCCAGAAGTCAAATCTAATCCCATTCAACAGGAAGGTGTGCTTGGAATCATAGGCTTATAGATAAGTACTAGGCTAGTTGAACTTCTGGGCCATTTTAAGCCTAACCAGTTTCCCTTTTGGAATGAACCTATCCATTTAGCATTAAATTGACCTTACTCATCACATGGTTGATAATTATATATTACAATATATGTTCATAGGTTCATAGGTGTGTACTAGGCTAATGGCCCCGGAGCTTTTACAAACCTAGCCCATAGAATTACCCTGACATCGTACTTAGATCCCAGTGTCTCTGTCAAGTAGAGCCACTGGAGTGATCCCTGGGGTGAATTTTCTATTTCCCATCAACTCATCAAGGTTTCTCTTGAAGAGGGCCAGTGAGGTGCTCTGTTTGACATGTATGGGAAGTATATTCCATAGCAAGGGCAGTCTCTGGGTTATGAACCTGTCCCTCCAGTGTTCTGTTGATTGTGGTAATGAGGTTGAGGTCACTGGAGCATGTGGTGCGGAGGGATTGGGATTTCTCTAGATGTAGCATTTCTAACAGAGCTGGATCAGACATGGTTTTGTATGTCAAGCAGAGATCACCTCTAAGTAGGCGATATGAGACAGAGAATATTTGGAGTTTTTTGAGTATGTTCATATCGGACAACTGTTTAAGGCCTAGGATCCTCTTTGTGAGGTACTTTTGTGGCTTCTCCAGTTGTTGCAGGTGTCTAGTGAGGTACATGCCAAATGGGGCATTGTACTTGATGACTGGCCTAATAAGGGAAGAGTAGAAGGAGACAATGTCCTCTTTCTTTTTGGATGCAGAACCCTTAGTAATGAGATATGCCACATAGAAGGACTTTCTGACTACAGTGGCAATGTGGTGGTCAAAAGAGAGGCTGCTGTCAACCTGTGTTCCCAGATCTCTTATAACACATTCTGTGTTCAGTGGACTACCATTGATGTGGTAATTCATGGGAACTGATTTTTTCCCAAAGGGGATGATGACACATTTTTTGGCATTGAGCTTCAGGCCATGGTTTTGGCACCAGTTGTTGGTCTCAGTGAGGCCTTTCTGTAGGATGTCAACATCACTTGGGGAGTTAATAACAGCTCCCAATTTACAATCATCTGTGAACTTTGTCAGCTAGAGACCCTTTGTGTTGGCCTGGACTTCAGAGAAGTAGATACCAAACAGGACAGGACCCAGGTCCAAACCCTGTGGGACTCCACTTGTGACTGGTCAGCAGTCTGACTTGGAGTCCACTACTTTCACACACTGTAGGTTCCATCTGTGAGCCAGTTTACAACCCCCCTTGTGATATAGAGGTTGATGCCTTGCTTAGTGAGTTTTTCTATGATTTCTGAATGGGGAATGGTATCAAATGCCTTGGCCAGATCAAGGTAGGCTGTATGAACCACCTTGCTTTATCCACTGCTCTGGTGACTGACTCAAAGAAGTCAACCAAGTTGAGCAGGCATGATTTACCCTTCACAAAACCAAACTGTGTGGAATCCAGAGTTTGGAGATTCTCTATATCCTTGTTTATTATGTCCATGATGATGCGTTCCATAGCTTTGCATATCAGACTTGTCAGGCTAATGGGGCGATAGTTCTCAGGGTCTGTAGTCATTCCTCCTTTGTGGTGAGGGATGACTGTAGCAGTGCACCATTCAGTAGGGACAAAGCCTGAGGTGAGGCTGTGATTGAACAGGGCACACAGGTGAGGTGCCAGTTCACTCTGTAGTTAATGTGGAACACAGCCAGGGATCTTGTCAGGTCCCATGGAAGCTGTATTCTTGGCCTTGGACAGTGCTATTTTAACCTGTGCAGCAGTAAAACTGGGTGCCTGGTATTCTACTGGTGTTGTGATTGGTCCTTTGGGGGGGGGGGGTAAAGTTGGCACTGAATCTGTTGGCCAGTATACTGGCAATATCTGTTGGCTCGGTATAGGAGGTACCATTGTGCAGTAGCTCAGAGCAAATCTGGGTATTGCCATGGAGATTCTTTACATAACTATAGAAGGCCTTGTGGTTGTCTTTACTATCTGCTGCAATTCTGTTTTCATAGCTAGGTTTAGAGGATTTGATTAGGGATCTCAACTTTTTTTTGAGGCTGATAAGGGAGTTTTTCCAGTCTTGGGACTTTGTCTTGTTCCGCATCAGTTTCCTCCTTCTGTTGTAGAGTTTGTTTATGGCAGGGGACCACCAGATTGGCTGCATTTTTTTGGAGGAGAGCATCTTGGTTCTATTGGGTATGGCGAGATCAATGCATTTGTGTACGTGTTTGTACAGTGCATTAGTGTATGATTCGGTGGTCATGCAACTATTCTCCATTTGTATATGAGCCATGAAGTTAGCCATCTATGTTTTTAGGAGACCAAAATTAGCCTTGGAGAAGTTTTTCATGGTGGTTACCTTTGCAGGGCTGGGGGGGGAGGGAGGGATGTGTGATTAGTTTGTGATCAGATCTAACCAGGGAGGACTTAACTATTGGTGTAGAGAAATGGTCACCCTTGTTAGTAATGACCAGGTCAAGGATGTTGCTTCCTCTAGTGGGGGTAAGAACAAGCTGGCCCAGGGCATTTGAATTAATGAATTCCAGGAAACGTTGGGCAAGTGTATTGGTACATGAGTAGTTTTACCAGTTAATGGAGGGGTGGTTGAAGTCACCCAGTATGAGAGTGTTAAGTTGGTCCCTAATATTCTCCAATGTGCTTAGGAACCAGGAGAGGACCCAGGACCGAACCCCGTGGGAGTCTTGGGACATTGTTGGGGACATACAGCAGGCTACAACCTGAATTGCTGTCTTACCCAATATTAGCTGCACCTGAAGTATCTCTGATGCATTATGTTGGGCTACCAGTCTGGAGGTGTGCACATCCTTTATGAATATGGAAACACCACTGCCTTTGGAGCTTCGGTCCAAGTTCTGCGGCTGAAAGGTGTGGAATGAGTTATAGCCTGGTAGTGCAGGGTTACTTTCTGCTGCCTTGAACCAGGTCTCTGTTACAGCACAAATGTCGATGTTCTCCATTTTAGGGAGTGCTTCGAGCAAGTGCATTTTCATATTTAGACTTGCAGCATTCAGCAGCAGCATGACCCTCAGATTGCATTTGTTTGTAGCTGTTATAGTGGTAATTTGGTCTTTGAAACACTGCCTAAAAAAAGGCACTATAGGGGTGGCAAAAGCCTTCGCCAGTATCAGGAAGCCCAGGGGTGACAGATACAGGCCATCTCTGGCAAAGCATTGAGGTCTGGATCCCCCTTAGAATGACACCAGAAACTTAGCCAATTGTTGAAATCGATCATTTTCTGCTTGCACTGTGGTATAATTCTGGGTGATAGTAGGATGCTGCTCAGGGCTAGGGTCATATCCGCCTGGGCTACATAATCCAAGAGCTCCTCCATGTCTCTTTTCATGTAGTCCAGGGAGGTACGTCTCAGGTCATTCATACCCACATGTACAATGACAAAGTCATATTTGTACCTGTTGTTGAGGGACCTGAGTGCATGCATTATGTGGCAGATCCTGGCACCTGACAGGCAGCTGACTGTTACTTTCTCCTTATTCAACCTAGTGAGTGAGACATCAGTGTGCCTCACTATCTAGTCACCTATGACTAGTGTGGTTGACATGCTGTTCTGCCTTAGGGGCTTTGGTTGAATGGCACACTGTTTAGGAGAGTTATGTGTCTCATGATTAGTGTTGTGTTGTTGTGGTCAAGTGCGTTTCTGCCTTAGAGGTCTCTGCTGTTTGGGTAGATTTTTAATGAGAGCCTCTGCAAATGTGGGTGTGCTGTTCGCGTTTTTATGTGAAGGCAGTGCTGGTGTGTGCTCTGGTGGGCTATGTGTTACATATGGTGTGGTGCAAGTGTTGACCTTCTCCTCTTGACTAGCTATTCTGGTCTTGGCTGGAGAGTGTGTGGCTTCCAATTTGGATATATAAGTGCATCTCTCACAAGTCTGTGTTGGGAGGTAAGAGGAGAGGGCTGTCGGTGTACATGAGGCAGTTACTACATTGCCTCAGGATGCCCAAGTTCATCAGGTTGATAGGAGAAAGCACAGGGAACTGACCTTTAGACATGCCTGGATGGGTGGGTATTAATAATAAGTACTGGAGCTGTTTCCTTGTAGAACGTTTAGCGCTGGTAACACTTTTGTGTGCTACAATAATTGCTACAAGAAGTCTGGTAAAGTGCTAGACTGATAAGCTAGTAAAAGTGCAGGAGAGGAGAGAACTAGCAGGTCTAAGGGGAAAAATATATTATGCCTAGTGAGAATAACTTGGATCATGCCATAGATAATTTGAGGAGACACATGCTTAGAATAAAGCATTTAGGAATTGCCTCTGTCTATTAGTAGTACAGGGGCAGTCCTGGGGTAAATTTTCTGTTTCCCATCCATAGATCCAAGTTGGAGGGTGCTTTGTATACCAGATACAGGTAATTTCTTAGCAATCTATAAGATACTGAATATAGTAACAGGGCTTTGAGTTGGTCTATGTAGGACATATTGTTTAGACATTGTATTTTTTTAGTGATGTGTCTCTGTGTGTATTCTAGTTGCTGCATGTGTCTGGACAGATACTTGCCATAGGGGGCATTATCCTCAATGAATATCTTAATGAGGACTGAGTAAAGGGGGACTATGACATCCCTGTATCTAGACACAATTCATTTGTTTATAAGCTGTGCAATATAGAATGACTTTCCTATGACAATGGACATATATTGGTTGAAAGTTAGATCATTGTCCACATACATTCCTAAATCCTGAACAACTGGGTCAACTGTTAGAGGCCTGTTTTCACAACATAGTAGTTCCCTGGAGTAGATGACTTCCCAAAGGATACAATTATGCATTTTTGGCACCAGTTATTTATTTTGGACAAACCTTCTTGCAGGATGGCTAAGTCCTTTGGAAATGTAATGACTGCTCCTAGTTTGCAGTCATCTGCAAACTTAGTCAGCCAGAGCCCTTTGTTATAGGATTTTACTTCAATGGAATACATACCCAACAGGAGAGTCTGTGTTAGTTTCTGAAAATCAGATTATTCCTCTTTCAAAAGGCAGGATTTGTACAATGTTAACTTGTATCAGTGGGGAACTCTCAAGAACTAGCTTTCAGCCAAGAGCTTTTAAGCATTCTCAAACTACATAAGAAAAAATGGGAATTTTGGGAACAATGTATGCAGAGAAGGAATGAGGTTTAAAGGGCAGGATTTGAATGAGCCATATAATGCTTTACTAACTATAACTGGAAAGATTATAAGTGATGTATAATGTTTGCAATTACATTTGTTTCAATGGTGTCTGTGATATATAATGTTTGCAAATAAAGTGGTGTCAATGTTGTTTGTTTTTCATTTATATAAATGTAAAATTCCTGTGTCATACATGATAATTTAATAAAGATGTCTGTTTAAAAAAAAAGAGCTTTTAACCATTCTGAGACATGTACCAACATGCATTCTGATGGCTCAAAATCATAGCTGTTAACCTCAGTGCAATAAAATCTGGACAAAAACAAAAATAATGGGGGAATAAAGCTTCAAAAATAGGGGCAAATTTTAAATACAACCCTTACAAACTTAGAAAAGTGCTAAAATAAAAGGTCTTGTGTCACCATACATTTTCTGAAGGGTATGAAGTCTGAAACTCAAATGACTCTCATTATTTAGTGACTTCACTCCTCACTGATTTGCCAAAAAAATCCAGAAAATCACAAATTTTATGAGGAACAGACTAAATATATGAGGCAAATATCTGGACATTTTGCGAAAATCTGTACAGTTGGGAAGTATGCTCCAAATGCAAAACTTCATATGGGAAGTTACACTTGTATCTCAGCAGCCATTTTGAGAACTGTAAACCTCTGGGCAAAGATTCCCATTTGCTTTCTTTTCTGAATAAGGATACTCATAATTGATTCTTGCAGATCAGAAGGCTCTTGGCAAGCCATTCAGAAATGTTTTCTCTTTTCAGGTGTTAACAGTAGATGTGCAAGAATCAGACTGGGAAGCTCATGTACAGACTTTTTCAATATAAAGCAGGTAGTCCCCAAAGCAGAAGGTTTAGTTATAGGAGAAGAAGAGATAGCTGAAACAGGGTTTTCTGATCATCTTGGAATATGGCTAGCGATAAAAGAAATTAAAGTTTGAAGAAGGAAAGAGATGAGTAATTCAGTTATTGAAAGATCATATTACCAGGAGAACATTTTATAAAAGTTGTCCTGAATGGTGGATGATATTTAAGGAAAAATATAAAAAAAATGTTTACAGTGGCAATGTGATGTGAAGAAAGTAGAGGAAGAAAAAGATAAAAGAACACACAATGATGCATTGGAAGACGTAGAACATAATGATAGAAAATACTTTGACAAAGAAAAATAATTATATGAAAGAAATCAAGAAAAAATACAAGAGTCATCATATAAGCAAATATATTTTTATAGGGAAAAAGAGAAGTATCAAGTTACTTAAGCAGATTAGTGAAGGATGATGGTAGTTTAATGAGAAAAATAAAAATGTAAAAGGAAAAATAGAAAGAACTCAGTAAATAATTATGACTAGTGTATTACAATATGTGCAAGAAATGCTTAAAGAAAAAAGAAGGTGGTGGAAAAAAACATGGAAAGTAAAAAAGTTAATAGAAAAAGATAATAAAGAATTGGGAAATGAGATTTCTTTAAATGAGCTGGATTAAAGTATTAGGATAAGTAAATACAGCTTTTGCTGAAGGCCCAGATGGAATAGGGTATGAAATGTATAAAAATTTAAGGGATTGGCAAAAAAAAAATTAAAAATTTCAAATGAATGGTTACATGAAGGTTTTATGTATAAAGAATTATGCAGTGGAATACTTAAATTCATATGAAAGAAGGAAGATAGAAGAGACTTAAAAACTAGAGACCAATAGTATTGAATAATGATTATAAGATCTGTATGAAAATAATACAAAAGAGATTTTTAACTAAAATGGAAAATGTTATGGAATATAGCATATATAGCAAAAAGAGGAAGGGTTGTCAAGAATTATTAATAATAGAGAAATTGTAGATGACATTACGAACAGAAAAGAAGAAGCGAAAACCATGATAGAATCACAGGAGGTTACTAGGCTAATGGTCCTGGGGCCCTTACAAGCCTAGCCAAGAGTTTATCCCTAAAAAAATCCTCACAGCACCTCTCACCCCTGTCAATGAGGGCCAAAATTGGAACCCCTGGGACAAATTTATGGTTTCCCATCCACTCATCAAGATTATGCTTGAAGAGGTTGAGTGAGGTACTCTGTTTGACATGTATAGGAAGTCTATTCTTGGAGACAAACCTGTCTCTCCAGCAGGTTTTGTTGATGTCACATATTAGATTTAGGCCTATTGAGCTGGTAATGCATGAAGAATTAGACTTATGGCTATGGAGCATCTCTAGTAGGGCAGGGTCCGATATTGCCTTGTAGGCGAGACACAGATCACCTCTGAGCAATCTATATGATACCAAGTAGAGTGATAATGATTTAAGCCTGTCTGCATAGGATAGGTATTTGTAAAAACGAAGGCAAACTGATGAAACACGAAAATAGGATCCACTAGGCACCAAATTACTCAATCGGCAGCAAGATGAAGTAAAAAACTTTAATTCCTTTAAGTGCGCTCTTGAGCATACACTTTTCGTCAGAGCACTTGCCCCGACTTCTTCAGAAGAAACTCAGTATACAACTGCAATGAATTTAAAAGTTTTCTGATGTAGTCACAAACAATTAATCAATTAAGCAGCATTTGAATTGGAGTCAATTGAAGAACAAAATAAAAAATTTAATTGCTTGTGTTTCAAACAGCGTTTCAAACTGTGTTCTAAATGTGCTTTGAACTATGTGTTTTTTAGCCCGGTCAACAAATGTAAAATAAAATAAAAAAATAAATAAATAAGATAAATTGCCAGTAAAAGGTAATATGTCATTGTGAGGCCCCACCACTGGCCCAGTAATCAAGATGCCTCAATCCTCACCACTAGCACCAGTGGGGGACGTACATTGGGATGCTGACAAGTACACACACAGTATTTCCAGATGCAGCTCTCTGCATCAGATGCAATTTCCCTTAAGGGCACACAGAGGCCACAGTCAGTCTGGGGCTGGTTTCTCCCTCTTTCTCCAGATTCACAATAAGATTCCCCATTGGCATAGCTATAGAGTTGAGATCTCAGCTAAGCGGCCAAGCCAAGACCTCCAATACTCTCCCTGTCCAACCAGTGCTTTGTGTCCCTGCCCAATTAGCAGACACACACACTCCTAGAGATTTGATTTACACACCCACACACCTGGGAAAGGCTGGCACAGGTTTACTAGCTATGCTCCCTTTTGCCCAGATGATAAGGTAGTTATTACTCCCACCAGCCAACTCCTTATCAGCTACTTTAAGGCCTTTAGCAAATGGTGTCCAATCTTACTGTGTAATGTTACTATTAATCCAAATGGTAGTTTAACCAAGAGCAAGGATATTAGGATTGGCCTACTCAGTGTCACCAAATAATTATGCAAGTACTCTCTGAACTTAAATATGTCTCACAAATTTCAGCCAGAATGAAAGGTTTAAATATATTTAATAATAAATAATAAAAGAACAAGAAAATGCTCAATATATAATCACAGTGACATCAGAATTCAAAATCAGGAAATATTTAAAACAACATTGCAGGATAGTCTCAAATAAATAAAGAAAACCATCTACATTAAGCTTTTCTATATTCCTGACTATATCTAAAATAATTATACTGTTCCCCTAGATGTACTTACTCAGAGCAAGCAAGACAGATGTGGTGAACGGTCTTCTTGTCAGGTCAAAGACAAAATACAGAATACTGTCTCTCTCTCTCTCTCTCATAGACTTCCCAAATTAATATCTCACATATTACTGCTGGGATACTTGCAGAATGACATAATTTCTTGTCATCTGACTTCAGTTCCCAGGCTCAGAAACAACCAAACAACCACTGATGCAGCTGATAGCATTTAGCATCTACCTGTAAATATAAATAGACCTCAGATCTTTTGGCAAATGGTAGAAGTTGTAAAATAATTTACATTCCTCTGCATTTAAAGACAATACAAAAAAACTTCTCTAGTACAGATATTATTTCTCTTGTTCCACTGTAACTGAAAGATAACATCTTTTTTCATGGCCCGGCCATAAAGTAATTTAATTTTCAGCTATTTTTCTGAAGCTGACCTCCTGTGTTTCAGTTTCTATTGTTAAAATATATAAATATATAAATATATATATATATATATATATATATATATATATATATATATATATATATATATATATCAAAACAGCTATAACTGTGGCCACAATTTTAAGCTCAGTACTTTACAAACCCTTTTCAACACATGCTTCTGTACCAGCAGTTTGATATCCACATAATACACAGTTCTAATACATTTGTAACACAAGCATATGAATCATGTTGATATTTACAAATGACATATAATTATTTACAAAATTCCATGTAGCTGGGCTGGCAGTATCTCCTTTCATGACAGTCATATGAAAAGAAAAGTGGTAGAATATGTTTACATTGCCAAAAAGAAGAGGCAATGGAACATGTTTTTGAAATGTAAAAAAGTAAAAAAGTTATGGGGAAAACTATGTAAAGCAGATTTTTTTGAAGATATAAATGAAGTGGATACAATAAACATGGATATAAACAAACATAGCTCTCAACTTTCCATCTCCATAATGAGGAACACTCGCCTTCATAATGTGGAACAAATGGGCAAAATGTGGAACACATACTAAGGGTTTGCTAACAACTTCAACTAGGAAGGTCATAGGATGGTTAAAATATGCTGGTTTTATTTATAAAGAAGGTCCTTTAATGAATTAATATGATTAATTTCTATTTATCGTGGATTTCACTTAAATAAATTCCTAACACTGAATATGTGACAGACTCTTTCAATGTGGAGCTTTGAGGAACTTCGAGGAACATGAACTTTTTAAGACCCCAAATGAGGTATGTTCCTTGTAATGAGGTACAATTGAGAGGTATGTAAACAAGTATAATTTAATATACCAAGATGCTAGCGCTTTCCGGTACAAAATCCTTCTTCAGACATAAAATACACAGCAATTCACTTGATATTTAAATAAACACACACCAATCACATTCTAAAACCATTAGCCCATGACTCAATGGTGTGGTGCTTTTAAGACTGATTCTGAATAGGCGTAGACCTTACATCCAAAAATACTAATTCTTAATTGTTTTTTTATTGGTTTTAGAATGTGATTGGTGTGTGTTTATCTAAATATCAAGTGAATTGATGTGTATTATATGTCTGAAGAAGGGTTTTGTACCCAAAAGCGCTAGCATCTTGGTATATTAAATTATATTTGTTTATAGCCTGTTGGTCTGTGGATCATTTTCTTCTGCTATTCATCTTTGTTGGATTACTGACCTTAACTACCTACCACTTTTTGGGTTTTACTTAAACGTGGATATGACTAAATATGGATATTATAAGAAGAGAATTACAGAATATGTTAAACAGTAGATAACATTTTTTTTTTGGTTATATGAAAGAATAAATGAAATTATCTTTAATGGTGAATGCATTTTGGCAACAATATTAAATAAAATCAGATGGCAGTTAAGGAAATCAGAGAGTGGGTCTAATGGAGATTACATTTTACATGGTTGTAAAGGACATTATGAATATGTGCAAACAGATTTGTATATTTTTATATTTATATACATGTAAATATTTGTAAATATGTAAATATTTTGTCAATAAGAGTTATTTTTATACACAAAGGACCCCTACTCTTTTTGATAGGTTCCCTTGTTTCTTGTACAATCACCTGAGCTACCACCAACTAACTTGCATCTAAACCCACTTGAAACATACTTCCTTTAAGACTACATTAAGTCTGAAAAGCTGTCAAAGAAGACTCACCTCTGTGGCACAAGAAAGATCCCTGCTTAACTTCATTTACTTAACAGTGTTGCACCAGTGCCTTGAGATCTATGTTAACCACCTTAAGATGTCTGCAGGTATACAAGAATGCTATTGCACTTTGAATCTGTCTTACTGTTTCTCAGATGAACCCATATTCCTTATGTACTCATTTCATTATCTTTCTCCTTTAAAACTGAAATCTAGGAAAATGCTTTACAAAGTTGCACAATTTGCATTGCTCAGAATGCACAACAAAAATTCTAGCAAATATGTCAGCATAAGCTAAAGTGTTTTGTCCTTTAATGCATACACCTGTAAAAAAAAACAGTGTCAAACAAGCTTGAAAGTCTAGGGGACATTTTGTATTCTTCTGACTGACCACAAATCTCAAAACTAGCCCAGCCTTCCAGCATTTTCTTCTCAAGAAAGGTAGACATAGAAATCAAAGACGTTTTTTTTCCTTCATTTGGGACTAAGGACTACTATGTACACCTGTTATTCCATTATGACTAAGCTAGGTCTTTGCAGAATCAGAATGTTGGTCCTGACCTAACAGTGATAACTTGACCATTCATTAAATAGGCTCAGCCCCTACCAAACTCTTCTCAGCAACCCCCCGCCCCACATATTCTGACCTAAGTGCACCTTCAGTCTATGGCTGGCATACCCTAGACTTCCCTTCACACTTTCACAAATAACATTATTTGCCACCCTCCCAGATTTCCAACCATACCCTTGCTGTCCAATACTAACAAACACAGGTTAGTTGTGAACCAATGTCAGACCTTTATTTAACTAGCAATGTTAAAAAGATGGGACTTCCAGGATGGCTGCACATTGATTAACATGTTGATTACAACTCTCAGTGTAAACACTGCAGCTGTGAAAAAAAGACATTAAAATCTGTTCATTAGGGGGAAATTCAATCACTGGCTAGTAATTACACTGCCTGGATGCCAGCAAAGTAGACATTTAGAAAAAGTAACAGAAAATCAACCAGAAAAGAAAAAGAAACTTGCAGGTATTCAACAAAAATCAGTTCACATTTCAGCTTTGGTACAGGAGATTATTTCTAGTAATTCAGAGGGATAAATAAATTAAACACACTCAGATATGTTTAAAATAAGTGAAACACTGAAGGAAAATAGACAGTCATATAACAGCATAATGGAAATTAGAAGAAACTATAATTAACTATTCAGATAATCGGAACATTTTGCAAAAAAATTAGAGGATAGAACAATGAAAATGTTGTCTGAGTATGAGGTTTCTCAAGAAGAGTTGTCTCAGAAAACAGTAGAGTTAGAAGATGGAGTATACAGATAGACTGAGATTTTCTGCTATACCACAAAAACAAGCTGTATTACTTTTATGAAAGTACAAATAAGCAATTGGATTGGTGTTCAACAGCAGGATTTTTTAATTGAGGGGGCACATTGTACATATGCCCAAACATGCCTATGCAAAAGCAACCAAGACCTAATTTAGTCAAGATACAATCATACCAGCAGAAAGAGTTGCTTCAGACAAAATTGTGGCAGAAAGGAAAAGTATTAAAACTGGGGACAGCAGAATGTTTGTGGAAAATGATTATTTACTGTATACCAGGTAGAAGAGAATCTAGTATATTCCAGCAATTTAGGAGTATTGAGAGGCAAGTGGAAGATTCAACCTATTGAATACAGAGTTTTCAGATTTTTTTCTGGAGTATCAAAGGCATTTTTTGATGTAGAAAAGATTAATGAAAAAAAGTTTAGCCAACAAAGAGTGAGCCAGCAAGCAGAAAGGAATGATGCTTCTTATTCCTCTGACAATAACATAGCCCACAGTAGGAGCATGCTAATTTAAACATTTTTCATTGCTCCAAAGGAAAATACTTGAGCAACAGAAAAAGCATAGGAAATGACTAGAAAAATTAGGAGTACTTTAGATTTGAAAAACAGTTTGGAGGCAGAGATTATCAGGAAGAAGACCATTGTCATTGTGAAATCAGTGAATAAATGTAAAACTGCAAAGCACCTGTCCAGTAACATATAAGATTAGATATGTGAAACATGACTTTGCAAGTATGAGCAAGATTGAAATTTTGAAATTGACTGTGTTTTACTGGTGAGTGAACTGTAAAGCATACACCCTATATCATTAATGTTTAGAAGTACAGTAAAGGGACTAAAATGATAACTATAAGTGAAACAGTTTTTGCTTTTATCAATACTTGTATAAAAAGTATTATATCCATTGCATGTTATATTGTAAAGCAGTTTTGTATATGGTGCAGTTTAGGGGTATATTTAATATGATGTAGGCAAGTCTTATCAGTGACTGCTGTATGCACCAAAGATCTTAAAATAAGAAAGTACTTATCCATAATTATAAGGTATTTAGGCTAAACAATGTTACAATGTAAGAAACTCCGGAAAGACTCAAGTTAAAAGTTAATATAATGTTATGATATTGGGCTGCTTTGGTGGGGATGTAAAAGTGTATTGATCACATTATATGTAGAATAAAGATAATTTTGCCAGTTTTATAGGGTTGGATGGCTATTAACATTTGTATTTAAACTATAGACAATATTTTTTGTAAGCAAATAAGCTTGAAAATAAGACAAAATTATCAATGACATGGAAATGTGTAGTGTTCTTGTATTTGCAAAATCATTACCTATTGTCCCATTAGCATATGGTCTCAGTGGGAGACAAAAAAATCTACATGCATTCTGACTTGATTTACAAATATTCTTTTATATATCTGCAAAGTTACTAGCTATTTTTTTCCTTAATACAAAGTACTTTTACTTGGAGGTGAACTGTCTGAAGGTGCAAACAATTATTGTGTGAGCTCTGAACAATTTGTTCTGAAAGAAATGTATGAGGTATAGTGTAATAAACATTTAAAAGTATAATGCAAAGCAGTTTGGTAAAAATTAAATGACTTTTGAAACTATGGAACAAGGAAATAACAGCACTAGTGAAATCTCCAAAGCAAACTTTGAGTCCGAATTGGCTGCATCTACTAGAGACAATCATAAGACCTTCTTTACATATGTCCGCACCCTCAAAGGAATCACCCAGATCTGTTCAGAACTGGTGTTCAAGGACACCACATATAGAAATGTAGATATAGCAAACTTGTTGGCTGACAGATTCAGTGAAAACTTCACCCCTGTCCTCCCCCATAAGTAAATCAGGACATTTCCAGTACCTGCCCTCTTCCCCTTATATCTAGGGAACAGATTATCACTACTGTCTGAAATGCAAAAAATACAGCCTCCATGGAACCTGATAACATCCCAGGCTGCATCCTACATGAACTCAGGCAGGAACTTGCAGCACAATTTAGGCACCCTATTCAACCAAAGCCTGAGTACTCTCTTTGTCCCAGCTGAGTGGAGGACAGCCACTGTCATCCCTTTGCACGTAGGTGGAGCACCCTCTGATCCGGTAAATTATAGACCCATCAACCTAACTAACCTGATCTGCAAGGCCATGAATGGATTATCATGGACCTCATTAACAAGGACATTGGCAACCTCCAAACACTTGATCCCACATAGTTTGGCTTTGTCAAAGGCAGATCATGTCTGTTAAATTTGGTTGACTTCTTTGAGACAGTCACCAAAGCCATGGATGAGGGGAAGACGGTGCACACTGCCTATCTTGACCTACCCAAAGCCTTCAACACTATTCCCAACTTGGGCATAATAGTTAAACTCTCTCAACTAGGCATCAATCCATATGTTACCAGGTGGGTAGCGAACTGGCTCACTGAGAGAACCTACCTAGTCAAAATAGGAGAAGCCACCTCAAACAGTAGACCCGTAACAAGCAGCGTACCACGGGGTTCGGTCTTGAGGCCTCTATTATTGGGATATACTTTTCTGAGGTGCAGGCCAAAACCAGTGGGCTATGGATGACCAAGATGATTGTAAGCTGGGTGCTGTCATCAATTCCCCTAGTGATGTGGACATCCTCCAAGAGGGTCTCACTCAGACAAATGACTAGTGCCGGAAACATGGCCTAAAGCTGAATACCAAAAAATGTATCATCATCCCCTTTGGGGAGAGTGACATCCCCACAAATTATCACATTTATAACAACATCCTGAGCACGCAATCAGTTGTGAGGGATTTGGGCACCCAGGTTGATAGCAACCTGACTTTTGACCAACCATGTTGCTTCCGTTCTAGGGAAAGACTTCTACATGGCCCACCTCATAAGTAAGGGTATCTCATCCAGGGACAAGACATTCATAACATCCCTGTATTCTTCCCTTATAAGGCCCATTATTGAGTACAACATCCCTTTTGACATGTACCTCGCAAAGCACATGCAGCAACTGGAGAGACCACAGAGGTTCCTCACCAGTAGAAAACAGGGCCTCAAACATTTACCATACACAGATAGGCTAAAAGCCCTATCCCTCTACTCAGTTTCATACAGACTCCTTAGAAGTGACCTCTGTCTGGGATACAGGGTGATCAAGGACCCCTCCTTGATGGGACTGCTGTATATCCACAAGTCAAGCTCCACTCGAGTAACTCACACACACACGGCCTCAACTTAGTCTGTGACATCAACAGGACTTGTTGGCAGGACCAATTTGTGTCCCAGAGACTCCCCCATCTGTGGGACAGACTTTCTCTTCATGTCAAGCAGAGTATCTCTTTACCCCTTTTTAAGCAAAACCTGGATAACTGGATGGGAAACAGAAAATACACCCCTGGGGTTCCACCCTTGTCCCTGCTGGACATGGGCATCAGGTGCTGACTTGTCTATAAATGGGCTAAACTCCTGGCTAGGCTTATAAGGTTCTCAAGGCCAATAGTCTAGTAACTTCTTATGATCCTATGGCAATTAAATAAGTTATATGAGTAGTTTATTTATTTCTATTTGTATTTATTTATATTTGTTTACCCAGGTAGTTACCTCCTCAGTAGCCTTAATACTTTAGTGCATTTGATATAATAGGTTCATAGGTTCATAGGTAGGTAACAGGCTATTTGCCCAAAGGCATTTATAAGCCTAGCCAGAATGTGTTGGCTTTCACTGCCCCCTTAGATTAGTTCCCTGCACCTCTGTCCAGCAGAGCCACTGAAGTGATCCCCGGGGTAAACCTTCTGTTTCCCATCCACTCGTCAAGGTTTCTCTTGAAGAGTGTTAGCGAAGAGCTCTGCCTAATGTAGACTGGAATCTTGTTCCAAAGCAGGGGAAGTCTCTGGGACAGGAATCTATCCCTCCAGCACATCCTATTTATTGTTGTGGTGAAGTTTAGATCTCCAGAGCATGTGGCTCAAGGGGATATGGTTTTCTTTAGGTGGAGCATGTCCATCAATTCTGGGTTGGACATGGCCTTGTATGTTAGGCAGAGATCACCTCTGAGTAGGTGGTATGCAACCGAGTACAGCTGGAGTTTTTTTAGTCGAGCTACATAGGGCATCTGTTTAAGGCCAGTGATCCTCTTGGTGAGGTACTTCTGTGGTCTTTCCAGCTGTTGCAGGTGTGTTGTAAGGTACATCCCAAATGGGGCATTGTACTCTATGATGGGTCTGATGAGTGATGAGTAGAGGGGCACAATGACATCTTTCGATTTGGATGTGAACACTTTTGTGATTAGGTGGGCCACATTCTAACCCCTTTGGCAATGTGATTATCAAAGGAGAGATTGCTATCTACTTAGCTCCCCAGATCCCTTATTACGTCTTTCTTATTTAGGGGACTACCACCTATGTGGTAGTTTGTGGGTACTTTGTTTTTTCCAAAGGGGATGACTATGCACATTTTGGTATTTAGCTTGAGGCCATGATTTTGACACCAGGTATCCGTCTCAGTAAGACCCTTTTGGAGGATGTCTGTGTCAGCTGGAGAGCCAATTATAGCCCCTAGTTTGCAGTCATCTGTGAACTTGGTCAGTCATAGTCCTCCTGTGCTTGCCTGTACCTCTGAGAAGTATATGCAGAACAGGAGGGGTCCTAGGACTGAGCCCTGGGGAATGCCACTTGTAACCAGTTTAGAGTCGGACCTAACTCCTGCAACTCTCACCATCTGAGTTCTGTCCTTGAGTGAGTGGGCAACCCATCTCGTGATGTAAGGGTTTATGTTCAGGCTGGTAAGCTTGTCTATAATACCAGAATGGGGAATGGTGTCAAAGGCCTTTGCGTGGTCTAGGTAGGCTGTGTGTACCACCTTTCCCTCATCTATAGCCTTGGTAACTGTCTCAAAGAAGTCCACCAGGTTTAGGAGGCATGATCTGCCCTTAACAAAGCCGAACTGGGTAGGGTCCAGGGTTCGGAGGCTCCCAGTCTCTCTGTTAATGAGTTCCATGATGATGCGCTCCATAGCCTTGCAGACCAAGCTAGCACTAACTCTGAGCAGATCTGAGCATTGCCACTTAGATTCTTGACATAGCTAAAGAATGCCTTGTGGTTATCTTTGGAGTCCTTGGCAATTTTTCTTTCGAAGCTCATCTTGGATGATTTTATGAGGGATCATAGTTTCTTGCTGATACCAATCAGGGATGTCTTCCCTTCTTGGGATTTTACTCTTTTCTGTACTAGTTTCCTCCTTCTATTGTATAGTTTGTTTATGGCAGAGGTCCACCAGACTGGTTTCCTTTTCTTGGAGGAGTGTGTCTTGGTTTTGCTTGGGATAGCATGATCCATGCATTCTTGTAGGTGCCCATAGAATGCATTAGTAAAGGATTTTGCAGCTTGGACAGCGTTATCCTTTAGCATGGGGGCTTTGAAACTTTCCACCTCGGTCTTAAGTAACATGAAATTTGCTTTTGAAAAGTTTTTCATTGTGGTTTCCATGTCTGGGGGTGGGGGTGGAATGTGGATATCCAAAGTGATTTGTTTATGGTCAGATCTAACCAGCAAGGGGTTGACCTCCAGTGTGGAACACTGGTTTCCCATGTTGGTGATGACCAGATCCAATATGTTGTCACCTCTGGTGGTAGTGTTGATCAATTGATCCAGGGTGTTTGAGTTTATACATTCTAGGAAATGTTGGGCAAGGGAGTTAGTACTTGAGTAGTTCTCCCAGTTAATGTTTGGGTAATTGAAATCACCCAATATTAGGGTGTTTGGTAGGACCTTTATGTTTCCCAGTGTTTCCAGAAATGTGGAATGGGGGTCCTGGGACATGATGAGTGATCTGTAGCAAGCTACAATTTGAACTGCAGTTTTGGCCATTGTTAGTTGCACGTGGATGATCTCTGAAGCATCGTGCTGTGCCACTAACCTGGAGGTGTGGGTATTCTTGATGAATATGGATACACCCCCACCTTTTGTATTTCGGTCCAGGTTCTTTGGCCAAAATGTATGGTATGAGTTGTAGCCTGGTAGTGCTGGGTGCTCTCTGAAGCCTTAAACCAGGTTTCTGTTACTGCACATATATCGATTTACTCCATACTGAGGAGTGCCTCGAGTGTATGCATTTTGAGGTTTAGACTTCTGGCATTGAGTAGCATTACCCTCAGTTTTTTGTTACTTGTGCTATTTACGGCAGTGGGTTTGTCTTTTGAGCCTTGCCTAAAAAGGTACTATGGGGGTGGCAAGAGCCTACACCAGTATTTGAAAGCCTAAGGGTGACAGGTGCAAGCCGTCTCTAGCAGCGTTTACCTCCTCAGCAGCCTTAATACTTTAGTGCATTTTATATAATGGTGCACAATTTACCTTCTCAGCAGCCTTAATACTTTAGTGCATTTGCTATAATGGTGCACAATTTAGTTTATCTGTTTAAAGATAGCAAGTGCAGTTTTTCTTAATGTTTACTGAAAGTGGGTTTGGCATAATAGCTAATGCATTTCATAGGATCATAGGAAGTTAGTAGGCTAATGGCCCTAGAGCCCTTTCAATGCTAGCCAAGTTCTGCCATTATTTCCATGATCTGCACCAAATGCCCTTGTCCAAGAGGGACACAGCTGGAACCCCCAATGTGAATTTATGGCTTCCCATCCAGTCGTCCAGATTGCATTTGAAGAGGGCCAACGATATGCTCTGTTTGACATGAAGTGGGAGACCAGTCCAAAGGGGTGGTAACTTCTGGGAAACAAATCTGTCCCTCCAGCAGGTTCTATTAATGTCACATCCCGGGTTAAGGTCTTTAGAGTGAGTAACCCATGTAGCATTTGACTTGTGAATATGCAGAATTTCCAATAATGCAGGGTCAAATATTCCCTTATATGCAAGGCATAGATCACCTCAAAGTAGTGTGTATGAAAGAGAATAAAGTGACAGTGATTTCAGATGATCTATATAGGACAGATGCTGAAGACCTTGCATTTTCCTTGTGAAGAACCTTTGTGGTCTCTCCAATTGCTGCAGGTGCTTGGAAAGGTACATACCAAAAGGGGCATTGTACTCAATTATTGGCCCAATGAGGGAAGAGTACAGAGATGTTATAACTTATTTTTTCTGGATGCAATGCCCTTACTTATGAGATGAGCAATGCAGAATGCCCTACTTACCACTGTGGAGACATGGTGGTCAAAGGTAAGGGTGCTGTCAACCTGTGTGCCCAGGTCTCTCACCACTGAGTGCATACTTAAGGTATTGTTATTGATGTGGTTGTTAGCAGGAACATCGCACTTACCAAAAGGGATGATGGTACATTTTTTTTGCATTTAGTTTAAGGCTATGACTTTGGCACCAAACATGTGTTTGTGCAAGACCCTCTTATAGGATGTTGGCATCATTTGGAGATTCTATAACTGATCCCAGTTTGCAGTCATCAGCAAACTTTGTCAGCCACAGACCTTTAGTTTTAGCTTTACTTTGCAGAAATAGATTCCAAATCGTAGAGGTCCCAGGACTGATCCCTGTGGAACACCACTGGTTACAGGTCTGCTGTTAGAGGTGGATTCCCCTATTTTGACTATATGGGTTCTATCAGTGAGCCATTTAGTGACCCATCTAATGATATAAAGGTTGATATCTAGCTGGGTAAGTTTGTCAATGATGACTGAGCAGAGGATAGTGTCAAAAGCCTTTGCTACATCTAGGTAGGCTGTATGCACAGATTTCCCGTCATCCAGGGCCTTGGTGACTGTCGCAAAGAAGTCCACCAGGCTTAACAGGTAGGATTTCTCTTTGACAAATCCAAACTGAGTAGGGTCAAGTGTTTGGAGATTACCTATATCTTTGTTGATAAGGTCCATGATAATTTGCTCCATGGCCTTACAGATAAGGCTAGTTAGGCTAACAGGTCTGTATTTCCCGGGGTCATTGGAAGCACCACCTTAGTGCAAGGGGATAATGGTGGCCATTTTCCATTCAGCTGGGATGAAACTAGAGCTATTGACTATGACTGAAAAATGTACCCAGTGATGTTGTTAATTCCTGTTTGAGCCCATGTAAGATGCAACCTGGGATGTTATCAGGTCCCACTGAAGCTGTGTTTTTGGCCTTAGAGAGGGCATTTATGACCTGCTCTTTAGAGAAACAAGGTAGAGGACAGGTGGTGGGGAGAGGGGAGTGAAGTTTTCACAGAACCTGTCGCAGACCTCTCAACTGTCCCGAATAACTCGGTTTTTACCGAGTTTTGGGGTCCCAGTAATGGTGTGCCACAATTCACGAGTGGCACCCCATTATTTCTGATTTTTCAGATCTATTTTTTAAATTTTCGTGCTTTCGACGGTGACGTCATCATGTGTGCGATGACATCAGCTCCGTCAGCATGCCGCGCATATGTTTGAATAGGATTGCGGTTAGATTTATTTTACTAAGCTAATACGCATCTAATCTATCTTCCTGCCATTGAGCAGAACACAGGAGGAGGATTACTTTACTTTCTGCCGTTCGGGCAGAACACAAAATTTACTTTACTTTCTGCCATTTGGGCAGAACACAGGATGTGGATGTACTTTACTTTCTGCCATTCGGGCAGATCACAGGATTACTTAATTTTGTCATGCAGAGCCGGTACAACGTACAATCATCGGACTTATCTTCGGGAAGTCAGCGCTAAGGTAGGGTGTGTGTGTGGTGTGTCTCAGCTGCTATTGTGTGATATATAAATAAAGCCAGTACTAATTTTGTCTAGTTAATTGTATGTTATGCTGTACAGCATTTATTTATATTGCATGTTACACCATGTTGAGAGTTTTTCTCCCTGGGACTTTCTTTGATTATACAAAGTGTCCCTTTCCAGCAATCTTTGCTGTTGTGATTTTCATTTTTAAATAAATAAGCTGCACATGGATTCAGCCATCATGTGTGTACAATTTTTGATTATTCCTTTGCGAATGACACCATGGTTTTAAGTTGCAAATGTTTTGACAACACATGCTAATTCAGTTTTGTGCCTGGATCATAGACATGGGGCTTTCAGCAGGGCCTTTGGCCCTTACTTCCTTTTTAAATTCTTTGGGGGAGTGAAACCATGTCATCTTGAAAATTAAGTGACAAGAAACGAACTGTGTTAATATAACCTATCAAAAGTGAGGTTGCAGCTGTTTTTATGCAAGGGAATGTGAAGAATGAGGTAGGCATTGATGCCTGGAAATCAAAACATGTTGTAAATCTGTATACACCAGTGGCATTGTGAGGTAATGCAAATGGGTGAGGGGAGTTTGTTCAAGTCTTGTGTTTTGCTATAGGTGCATAACTTGGCCTATCATGCTTTATATTGGTTGGGTCACTGCCATTGTGTTTGCAATTGCTTCATCTCACCTCAAAGAAGTAACTGTCTGTTCTTCAGAATAGATAGCTGTTGAACTAGCTTGGTTGAGAGTTACCCCACTCATTCTTTGTATTCACAAAGATGTAATATGAATTAAATGTTTTTGAGTAGTTTTATGAAAATGATTCTGTTGACTCTCCTTTATTTGTGGCTTTTACAGTAGTGTAGTCAGTTAATGTCTCAGAACTCTGCAGGTAGCAATTTAGTGTAGAAGCAGTTAATTTTATTTTTATAAAAGAAGACTGTATTTTAGTTTTTCAACTGTTCAAAGTTTGATGATACAAGTCCAAATGTTAATATAAATAAAACACTATTGTTATGTTTATTTTGTATTTAACATTTTGCCTGTTTTCAGTTTGCGTTTAAAAGTTGGTAATGGTATCCCACAATTGCATTGGAGTGGGTGGGGTTACATAATTATGTATGAAAATGTTATGTTAATCAGTGTACAAATTTGTACCTATTTTTCAAGGCCTTTGTCCAGATTTTTGATATTTCCAGGTTGAGAGGTATGCCTGTCAGCTGATAGGTTAGCTATGTCCACAGACTCAGTATATGTGGTATAATTAAGTACCAGTTCAGCACAAATCTGGGCCTTTCCTTTTAGGTTACAGATGTAACTAAAGAACGCCTTATGGTCGTCCTTAATTGAGGAAGCTAATTTGGATTCATAGTTTCCTTTGGAGGACTACATAAGAAGTTTTATTTGTTTGTTTAAGCTGTGGAAGGACTGTTTCCAGTTTAGGGCTCACTCTCTCATACTCTTAGACAGCAATTTCTTCCTCTTATTGTAAAGTCTGTTAAAGGTGGTTGGCCATCAGGCTGGCTTGCTCTTCCTTGAGGAGCTTGTTTTGGTCCTATCAGGTACGGCCAAGTCAATGCAGTTATACAGGTGTTTGCATAAAGCATTGGTGTAGAACTTGGAATAGTTGCCAGTTCCATCTGAGGGGGGAGGTACAGCAAAGCTATTTATACCATCCCGTGAGAGGTTATAATCTGCTTTGGCGAAGTTTTTTAGTTTAATTGCTGCTGGGGGGGAGGGGGGTCAGGTGTGATAGTTACTTCGAATGAGACTGATTTGTGGTCACATCTCACTAGGGAAGACATCACAGTGGGGGTGCTACAGTTGTCCCCCATATTGGTAGGCACCACATCCAGGATATTGGCATCCCTTGTGGGGGTGTCAACCAGCTGTTCCAGAGCATTGCAGTTAACAAAGTTGAGGAACCTTTGTGAGTTAGAGCATGAGTAATTTACCCAATGGATGGGTAGTTAAAGTTGTCTAAAACCAGGGTGTTTGTTCATAGGTTCATAAGTTCATCGGTTCATAGGTGTTTACTAGGCTAATGACCACAAGGGCCCTTTTAAGCCTAGCAATGCATCCAAATCTCTGACAAGTTCTGATACCTTTCATAAGTGTAAGCATGGGCCTGGGAAATGAATCATTTACAGGTTACCTGTTTGCATTAGAGACATAGGTACCAAACCAGGGATGAATTTCTGGTTTCCCATCCAATTGTCCAAGTTGCACTTGACTTGGGTTAGGGAGGAACTCTGTTCCACATGGATGGAGAGCCTGCTCTATAGATGGGGTAGTGTCTGGGTTACATACCTCTTTCTACAGCAGGTCCTACTTATATCACTGGCAAGGTTTAAGTCTGTAGAACGGGTAATTCTGATACTGTTTGTTTTGTGGTTATGTAGGAGGTCCATCAGAGTGGGGTCTGACATTGCCCTGTATACCAGGCATTGATCTCACGTCAAACGCCTGTAGGAGACAAAACACAGGGAGAGGGCCTTGAGGCAGTCTGCATAGGACATATTACTTACACCCTGTATTCTTTTAGTGAGGCACCTCTGTGGATGTTCCAGTTGTTGGGTATGCCTGGTTAGGTACATACCAAAGTAGACATTGTCTTCAATGATAGGTCTGATGAATGCCAAATACAGTGGAACAATGACTTCCTTGGACTTAGATGCCATACCTTTGTTTATAAGTTGCGCAACATAGAATGATTTCCTCACCACTGTAGACACATGATGATCAAAGGCTAGATAACTATGTGTGTCTCTAAGTCCCTGACTAAAGGGTCAACTCTAAGGAATGTGTTGTCAATATGATAGCTACCAGGGCATCTATATTATGTGATTGAAGCTTTAGTTAGTCAAGTAATTAAAGCTTGATCACTAAATATCGAAAACACAAAACTGCGAACGGCAGTTTCCACGCAAGGAAACAATGCCGTAGTCCCAACAAAAAAAAAAGGGGGGGGTGTGCCCCCCACACCCCCCTAACTAAATATACCAACTCTGAGATAGCGCCATATTGTAGAAAGGGCAAAATCCGTGTAATGGCCAAACAAATTGATGTTCTTCGTCTCCCATTGCTGCAGTCCTGACATATGGGTATTCCGCTGTCCACCATCGGCCCGAATACCAAAGGGCTAGAACCGGCGTCGGTCATCGGCGCTCCAGACTGACATCAGTACGTGCCAGCACAAATGCGCATGACCGACGCCATAACCTCAGTCTTTCTTGCCGCGTGGTCCTAAGCAGAAGCAGCATTTGCAAGTGCCATTTGGCGTTCTGGAATTGTCGGTTTTCGAGTTTCAGACCGGAGACCAAGTTGGGCTAAGTACCCCGTTGGGGACACTTTTGTCTTTTTCTTGCCTCAGTATTGACGGATGTCAGAAAAAGTTAATAACTGTATTTCTTGTGGGAAACAGATTCCTCATTGGGATTACCATTCACTCTGCATTCCTTGTTTAGGGCCTGAGCACGACGTTGTTGGGTGTCGCTTTTGTGCTACTTTTAACAAGCGTACTATTAAACGTCGGTTGGACTGGCTAGGCTGGTGTTTGGTAAACGTTGTAATTATAACATGCCGTCGGATTCTCCGACGACTGGTTCTTCTAAGAAATGCAAAGAAAAGTCTTTGCGGTCCAAACAGGATGAGGCGTCCACTCCGGACGCCGGTTCTGTTGTACCACTGGCTACTTCTGCGGCTCCTTCTGAAGATTTACCTGAGTCTCAAGGGGAGCCTTTGTTACTGCAGGAAGTGGCTTCTCCTGTGTTAGGCCAGGCTGAGGGTGCTTCTCTAATGTCAGTGGTTCCCTCCCCTCATAGGGTAGTTAGGCCTCCTCCTTCTCAGAGCAGAGCCCATTCTAAGTCTAAGTCTGCCCCTGCTGGTGCTAGTCCCCAGGGTCCAGCTCCTAGAAAGCACATGTTAAAGATGGCTGAAGATTTGATTACTTTAATTAGGGGTTCTATGCCCCCCCTGCGAAGAGGCCCAGGGTAGAGACAGAGTTGGAGGGTTTGGTTCAGTCTTCCAATGAGTCAGATTCCTCTGTAGAAGAACTTCAGGATTTCCCTCCTTATTCTGATTTGGAGGCTGAGGACTCTACTCCCTCTGCGTCCCCTCCAGAAGATTTTTCTTTCTCTGAGACTTTGCATTCCATGAGGGAACATTTCAAATGGGAGGGCCAGGATTATTCTGATTCTCGTAAAAGACTAAGGGAATTCTTGTTTTTGCCTCAGCATAGGCCCTTGGCTATTCCCCCTGTACTGGATGTTGTTCAGGATGTGTTTTCTGAGGCTGCCCTTAACCCAGATTCTCTGCCTCCTGCCCCGCTAAACCAGATAGATACTACAGGGTTCTGGAAGCTCACAAGTACTTGTATAAGAGTCCTAGGGCTGATCCAGAAACTATTACTCAAGGCCCCAAAGGGGTTAGGGCTTCTGTGGTTAGAAATCCAGTTCCTCTGGACAAGGATGCTAGGGCCCTGGATAGGTGGGGTAAGAAACTGTATACCTCTTCCACTTTGGCTATGAGAGCTTTGAATTGTCAGTTTCATATGCTCCGGTATCAAAATTATTTGCTGGGCCAATTGAAATGTAAAGTAGATGCTTTAGCTGAAGGTATTGAATGTAAGGAGCTTCAGGATTTAGTGCATGCTTCAGACCAAGTTGGTAAGCATTCTTTGCAGTGTGGTTTTGATGCTTTACAGGCTTCTTCCAGGGTGGCTGCTACTAGTTCAGTTATTTGTAGGCATGCTTGGCTTAAAGATCAGACCTTGTCAGAGCATGTTAAGGCTCGAATTATGGATGCTCCTCTACAATCTGATGTTCTTTTTGGTCCTCCAGTAGAATCAGTTTTGAAAAAAATGGAGGAAAAAGCTAAGTCTATGCAGACAGTTAAGGATTTTTTACAGGTTCAGCCTCCTAAGTTCAGTAGGAATTGGCCTGCTAAGGGTTGGTCTTTCCCCTCTTCGGATTATCAGTCTAGGGGCAGGTCGAGGCGAGGTAGGGGTAGGGCTTCCTCTCAGGGCCCTGTTACTTCTAGGTCTTTGAGTTCTTCTACCCCTTCTGCTGGGAGGGCAGGGGTCAGTCCTTTCGGAAACAGACCCAATGACCCGTGTCTTCAGCTGCCGGACTCTGCCTTGCTGGCAGCCCCTCTAGGAGGAAAACTGAGATTTTTCAAAAGGAATTGGCATTTGGTTACCAAAGACAAATGGGTATTGGACATAATAAATCGAGGCTACAAATTTTATTTTCACACATTCCCTCCTTTCAAAGGTATGCCGGATGTGCCTCGTCAGCAAAGACTGGAAGCAGACTCAAATTTCTTCTCTGCTTCAGTTGGAAGCAATACAGGAAGTACCTTCTGCAGAAAGAGGCACTGGTTTTATTCCCGTCTTTTCTTAGTGCCAAAGAAAGGAAATACTTGGAGACCAATTCTGGACTTGTCCATTCTAAATACCTTTCTGGAAATTCCAAAATTCAAGATGTTAACACTGCAACAGCTGTTACCTATGCTGGGCAAAGATCACTGGATGGTGACTCTGGATCTCAAAGAGGCCTATCTTCACATTCCTATCAGGCCCAGTTGCAGGAAATTCCTGAGGTTTCGGAATGGGAATTTGCATTATCAGTTCTCTGCATTGCCCTTTGGCTTGTCTACTGCGCCCAGGGTATTCACAAAAGTCCTGGCTCCAGTAATAGCTTTTCTCAGGCTAGCAGGAATTCAAATTTATCCTTATCTGGACGACTGTTTGATTCTGGCTCAAGGCAAGCACGAACTTCTTCAACATCTGCAGTATGTAATGACAGTTTTAAGATGCCTAGGGTATTCTGTGAACGAAATAAAGTCCAGTCTAGTACCCTCACAAGAGATGTGTTTTCTGGGTGTGAAACTGAATACAGCTGCTCAGATGGCATTTCTTACCCCGGACAAACAAAGGAATCTTCACCTATACTTCCAACAGCTATCAGTAATGTCCAGGCTGACTGCAAGGACAGTCCTTCAAGCCTTGGGGTTCATGGGGCATCTTGCATTCTAGTACTTCCCAATGCCAAACTGCATATGAGGAAGCTACAATGGTATCTCAAGAGCGTTTGGACTCAACACTGCCACGATTTGGACACTGTCATTCGGATTCTACCTTGCATTCAGAGAGAATTTCTGTGGTGGGCTCAGGAATGTCACCTAAACAAGGGGCTCTCTGTGACCCAACCAGAGGCAAGTCAGATATTAACGACAGACGCCTCGGAGTCAGCCTGGGGAGCTCATTTCAGAGGAAAATGGATTCAAGACCTTTGGGCCCCAGAGCTACTTCACTTGCATATCAACATGAAAGAGATGCTGGCAGTTCAATTTGCTTTGGAAGGATTCAAAAGCCTACTTCAACCAGGACTGGTGTTGATTCGAACAGACAACACGACTGTCATGTGGTACATCAACAAGCAAGGGGAACTCATTCTTACCCTCTTTGCAGACAAGCAATGCTGTTGTGGGAAACTGCTTTGAATCTGCACATCACTCTTCGAGCACAGTTTCTGCCAGGAGCACAAAATTCTTTAGCAGATGTTCTGAGCAGACAGATGGTGGATCCTCACGAATGGAAATTGGACCCTCAGGTATTTCTTCAGTTGACAATGGCTTGCGGAACTCCGGACATAGATCTGTTTGCTTCTCCTCTGAATTTCCAACTGCCACTGTTTTGCACAAGGCTATTTCATCCGAAAGCCTGGAAAATAGATGCACTATCCTTCAGTTGGAGCAACCTTCACGTGTATGCTTTTCCTCCTTTGCCTCTTCTTCCAAAGGTGCTGTTGAAAGTCAGGAGGGACAAACCTTGCATGATCCTTATAGCACCGGATTGGCCTCGTCAGCATTGGTACCCTCTGTTGAGGAGCTTAATTCATGTACCACCTTGGCCATTGCCACAGATTCCTCACTTATTGTCTCAGGAAAACAATAATTTTCTCAATGTCAGGGTGCAATCCCTGCACCTGACAGCCTGGCGCATTCTGTTTTAGAGAAGGAGGACCTTCAGCTCCCTCAACAAGTTTTGGATGTTATTTTGGAAGCCAGGCGTCCTAGTACTCGAAAAGTTTATGCTGGTAAATGGAAGAGATTTTTTCTTTGGAGTTCAGCTAAAGGCTTTGATGTCGAATTGCCTAATTTGAGTTGTACATTGCAATATTTGACTGTTTTATTGGACAAGGGTTTGTCCTTCTCTTCTGTAAAAGTGCATGCTGCAGCTATTTCTGCTCACTATGATTGTGACCCTCCTTTATTTTCACATCCATTGGTTAAACAGTTTCTTAGAGGGGCAAAGAATATCAGACCCCCACGGAGGGCTCCTACTCCTACCTGGGATCGTAATTTTGTTTTGGAAAAGCTGACTCTGCCTCCTTTTGAACCTGCAGCTACAGCTGAATTGCAGTTCTTGTCTTGGAAGACTGCTTTTTTGTTGGCTATTACTTCTGCTAGAAGGGTATCTGAATTACAGGCCCTCATGGCAGTGGAACCTTTTCTGATTTTTCACAATGACAGAGTTTCCTTACGTACTAATCCTACTTTTCTGCCTAAAGTGATTTCTAATGTGGCATTGAACCAATCTATACATTTGCCTACTTTTTATGCTAACCCCCAAAATGAAGGGGAAAAAAATTTGCATTCTTTGGATGTACATAGGCAGTTGAGGTATTATTTGAGCAGAACCAAAGAGTTCAGAAGATCTCAACAATTATTTGTTTCTTTTGCTTTGACTTCACGAGGGAAAGCTGTCTCGAAACAAACTATTTCCAAGTGGATTAGCCATTGTATTGCTTTTTGTTACTCTCATCATGGTGAGGATGTTCCAGCTGGGATCAGGCCTCATTCTACTAGGGCTACGGCCACTTCTACTGCTTTTTTGAGAGGGGTTGCTACTAAAGACATTCTGGAAGCAGCTACTTGGAGTTCTGTACATACCTTTACAAAGCATTATAATTTACCTCTTTATTCTAGGTCTAGGGCTGGGTTTGCCACTGCAATCTTACAGGGCATGTCAGCAGCTCCTAATGCTATTTAGTTGGCCAGCCTCCCTTTTTTCCGTTGCTCTGGGATTCTACCCATATGTCAGGACTGCAGCAATGGGAGACGAAGAACATAGTACAGTTTTGTACCTACCATAAATGTAGATGTTCGAGGATCTCCATTGCTGCAGTCCAATTTTCCTCCCTCCTTCCCTTTTTCTTTTTAGGTTGGGGTTTGGGTGGTGTTTTTTGCATTCTGACGTCTGAGGCAAGAAAGACTGAGGTTATGGCGTCGGTCATGCGCATTTGTGCTGGCACGTACTGATGTCAGTCTCGAGCGCCGATGACCGACGCCGGTTCTAGCCCTTTGGTATTCGGGCCAATGGTGGACAGCGGAATACCCATATGTCAGGACTGCAGCAATGGAGATCCTCGAACATCTACATTTATGGTAGGTACAAAACTGTACTTTTCCCTGAGTGGAAACTGCCATTTGTGGTTTTGCATTTTCGACATTTAGTAATCGAGCTTTAGTTACTTGACTAACTAAAGCTTCGATCACGTAATATAGACCCTTACCAGGGATGGATGACTTCCCAAACACAACTATGCATTTCTTGGCATTTAGTTTTAGTCCATGGCTCTGACACCAGTTGTTTGTCTGTGTCAGGCCCTCCTGGAGAATATTTGTGCAATGTGAGATTCAGTGACAGCTACTAACTTACAATCCTCTGCAGACTTAGTCAGCCAAAGACCACTAACATTGGCCTTGACTTCTGAGAAGTAAATGCCAAAAAGGAGCAGTCCAATGACTGATCCCTGAGGGAGTCCACTTGTGACTGGCCTCTTTGTAGAGGTGGACTTCCCTATTCTAATTTCCTGGGTCCTGTCTGTGAACCAGTTGGCTATCTACCGGGTAACATACAGGTTTGTACCTAACCTCCTGAGTTTGTCAACAATCCCTGAGTGGGGTATTGTGTCAAATGCCTTGGCCAGGTCAAGGTAGGCAGTATGAATGATTTTGCCCTCATCCATTGCTTTGCTGACCTTCTCAAAGAAGTCCACCAGGTTGAGTAGGCATGATCTGCTCTTGAAGAAACCAAACTGGGTTGGGTCCAGTGTTTGGAGATTTACTATATCTCTGTCGATCATCTCCATGATAATTCTTTCCATGGTTTTGCATATAAGACTAGTGAGACTTATGGGTCTGTCGTTTCCAGGGTCTGTAGATGGCCCACCTTTCTGCAGAGGGATGACTGTTGCCTTTCTCTATTCATGAGGCACAAAGCCTGTTTGGAGGCTGCAGTTAAATAGTAATTCCAGAGGCCCTAATAGGTGATGTTTCATGCTATTTAGCAGGCATCCTGAGATATTGTCTGGGCCTATTAATGCAGTGTTCTTTGTTTTAGAGATAGCATTAAGGACCTGTTCCCTAGTTATAGTAGGGGGAGTTACATTTAATGATATTTCTTGAGGGAAGGTTGAGGGGGAGAGAGGACTAAAGTTGGAGCTGAATTTATCAGCCAGGATGTTTGCTATTTCTTCTGGCCGAGTATAGGTGGCTCCATTTACAATGAGCTCTGCACAGAATTGTGTATTGCCTTTGAGGTTGCTGACATAGCTAAAGAATGCTTTGTGGTTGTCCTTGGCCTGGGAGGCTAAACTTACCTCAAATTTGGATTTGGTAGACTTTATTTGTCCTCTGAGATGTTTGTTTGGTTTGATGTGAGTGCTTTTATCCTGCTGGGTTCTGCAGCTCCTAATTTTTGCTGTGATTTTCTTCCTCCTGTAATACATCCGATTGATTTTATGATTCCACCAGGGTGTCTTGTTTTTTGAGTTAGTTCTGTACTTCTTCCTGGTGGGTACTGCTGCCTCTATGCAGCTATTAACATGCTTGTACAGGGTTTCTGTGAACAGTTCTGCATAGGCAGAAGTGTTCTCAGGGTTTATAGGGGCTTGAAAATTTGCCAGGTTCTCACTTAATAGCATGAGGTTAGCCTTAGAATAGTTCCTGAATATTCCCGGTTAAGCTGGGGTCTAGGCTTTATTTTTACTTCAAGTGAGACCATTTTGTGGTCTGACCTTACCAGGGAAGGCATTACAGTAGGGGATGTGCAGCACTCTCTCATATTAGTAAGGACCAGAACCAGTATGGTCGTACTCCTGTTTGGTGTATTGACTATCTGGTCAGGGAGTTTGTGTTTACAAAATCCAGGACTTTCTGTGCATGTACATTTGATGTTGTATAAGATACCCAGTTAATAGTGGGGTAATTAAAGTCACCCATAAATATGGCATTGTGTTGGATGGGTACTGTTTCTAATAAGTTTAAATACATGGTATGGGTTTCCTGGGTCATAAAGGGAGACCTATAGCTTGCAAGAAAGTGGTATTGGATTTTACCTATGGTGATTTGAATTGTATGTCTCTTGATAGACTCAAGTAGATCCATATAGGCAGATTGGGTGTCCTGATCCATGGAGTAGGTCCTGTAGCTGGCAATGGCTTGAATAGGTCTCCTACCAACAGTTAATTGCACCTGAAGTATCTCCAGGGAATCATATTGTTTAACCAATCTGGAGGTGTATTTATCTTTAATGAACATCGATATACCACTTCCTTTAGTTTTCATGCCTTCAGTTTGTGGTCTGTACGTGTGGAAGGAGGTGTACCCTAGTATGGTTGGGGTGCTGTCCACAGCCTTGAACCAGGTTTCCGTGACTGCACAAATCTCTAAGTCTTCTAAGGTGAGGACTGGTTTCAGTGAGTGCAGTTTTATGTTAAGACGTCTAGCATTTAGCAGCATAACCTTGAAGTTGTTTTTAGATGGAATTTTTACATTGGGAATTTTGTCCTTGAGACACTGCCTAAAAAAGGCACTATGGGGGTGGCAAAAGCCTTAGCCAGTAGCCAAAATCCCAGGGGTGACAGATGAAGACCATTTCTGGCAAAGCACTGAGGTCTGTCGATCATGTCATCCGATGCTGACAGATATTGTATTCCCTTAGAACGATACCAGAAACTAAGCCAATTATTGAAGTCAATAATTTTCTGTTTGTATTGAAGCATCATCCTAGGTGAAGTTAAAAAGCTGTTTAAGGCTAGGGACATACCTGCCTGAGACACATAGTCCAAGAGCTCAGTCATGTATCTCTTCATATAGTCCAGAGAGGTACATCTCAAGTCATTCACACCAACATGGACTATGACAGAGTCAGTGCCTGTTTTTGAGAGACTTGAGTACATGTATGATATGGTGGATCCTGGCACCTGACAGACAGCTGACTGTGACCTTCTTCTTATCCAGCCTGGTGATAGGTACATCTGTGTCTCACTATGGAATCACCTATGACTAATATGTTTGGTTTTGTGTTTTTTCTTAAGGGCGTGATAGGTGAGACACTCGTGTGAGAGCTATTATGTGTATTGTGTTCTGCAGATGAAGCATTATATGTAGTATGCTTATATTTGTGTTTGGGAGGTCTCCAGTGTTTAAGTATGGTTCTAGTGAGGACCTCCACATATGTAGGTTTGTGTGGTGTGGGGTTGGGTGGAGTACGAGGTGAGATATGCATACCTACAACCCACTCATTGTCATATGTATTGACTGGTGTGTGAGAGAGCATGGATTCCAGGTAGCTAATATAGTAGCATCTCTCACATGTTGAGTTTGTGTAGACTAGGAGTAGTGGGTTGTCAGTGAACATGAGGCAGTTGCTGCACTGCCTCAGGATGCCCATGTCAACCAAGCTGGCCGGAGAAACTGTGGGAAATTTTCCATCCATAGTGTTAGGTAAATTTATATGGATAGGAAAAAGGTCACATTTAAGAATTGTTAGTGTGTGTAAGAGGTGTGTTGGTACTGAACTAGTACAGTTTACAGTAAAACGTGGCAAAAAAAAACAGTTCAGACAATTCAAACAGACAGTAGAATGCAAATACAATTAAAAAGGCTATACAAGAGCAAAGCAGACACTTAAAGTTAGTTGGAGCAACAGATGCCTCAGATCTTTCAGTATCTCAGTAAAGGGCTAGTTTTAGTGACCTTTCTGTGTCAGAGGGAAGCCTTCTAGCTTTTCAGTGGGAGTGGTAAGCACTAAGTAGCCTATCTACCATAAGAGGAGTGGTTTCTGACCCAGAAATTGTAGTTTATTAGTGTTTGGGCAGTTTTTCCATCCCTTTCAACTTTCAGATTTAAAAGCCCATGTTTCCTTTGGTATGAGCTTATTTAAGCTCCACATATCCAGATTTGGCATCCTGCAGACTACAAGAGCATCAGGAAGGAGAAAGAGAGACTTTAAGTGCATCCATTTAGATTTTTTCAGAATTTACTGCTTTCTGAACTTGTTTTTAGTAATTTTTTAATTTAACTGCATTTATTTAAATTGCATTTGCTTTAATACTGCTACACACTGCATTTAAAGTATTTTTATTACTGTTTAGTTGCTTTTCTGCAAAAAAAAAAAAAAAAACAAATAAAAAAAAACTTCTAAGCTTGTTTCCCGCCTTTCCTGTAGCTAGTCTAGTCCAGATACTAATCTGCTGTACCCAGGACTGTTTTGTAAATTTCTGAGTCCCCCAGGCCTTTCTGTGTTGGAAGGAAGCCTTCTAGCTTATCAGTGGGAGTGGTAAGCACTAGGTAGCCTATCTACCACAAGAGGAGTAGCTTCTGGTGCAGAAACTGTAGTTTATTGGCCATTTGGCCAGTTTTTTTATTCCTTTCAACTTTCTGGTTTAAAAGACTGTGTTTGCGCAGGTTTGCGCACCGTGCAGTAGCACTCAGCTGAGCTAAACTATTACCGGTGCCAGAAAGTCTGCTCCTCAATTTTTCCCTTAGAACGTGCTTATTCTTTACTTCTTGCACTTCAATTAGCTTAATAGACTAGCAATTTAACAGGCCTTAGTAGCATTTATTGTAGAACACTTAGGTGATATACGCACTAGTTGTTCCTATGCAGTAACAGCACCAGTACATATTAGTTATGACCATCCCCTCCGGGTATGACTGTAGGGCAATTTCCTGTGCTTTCTCCTGCTAGCCTGGTCCACTTGGGCATTCTGAGACAGTGTAGCAACTGTTTCATATACACAGACAACCCTCTCCTCTTACCTCCCAACACTCATACATGTGAGAGATGCACTTATATCACTAAATTGGAAGCAGTGCACTCTCCAACCAAGACTGGACTACCTGGTCAAGAGGAGAAGGTCAGTACTTGCAACTCACTACTTGGAACACACAACCCTCCAAAACACCAACCATCACAATTCACACATAGAAACACAAACCATACACCCACCTTTGCTGAGGCTCTCAATAAAAAACTACCCAAACAACAGAGACCTCTGAGACACAAATGCACCTGACCACCACAACACAATACCAACCTTAGAACACATAGCTCTCTACCATAGTGTGCCCCTCAACCTAAGCCCTTAAGGCAGAACACTTTGCCTAATGTACTAATCATAGGAGACTCAATTGTGAGGCACACAGATGTTCCACTCACTAGGTTGAGCAAGAAAAAGGTAACAGTCAGTTGTCTATCAGGTGCCAGGATCCGCCACATAACACATGCACTCAGGTCACTCCATAAGTACAAATATGACTCAATCATTGTCCATGTGGGCGTGAATGACCTAAGATGTACCTCCCTGAACTACATGAAAAGAAATGTGATGGAACTCTCGGATTATGTGGCCCAGGTGGGTATGACCCTAGCCCTGAGCAGTATTCTACCATGACCCAGAATGATACCACAGTGCGAGCAGAAAGTGATTGACTTAAAAAAATTGGCTAAGTTTCTGTTGTCATTTTAAGGGGATCCAGTATCTGCCTGTGATGACATGATCGACAGACCTCAATGCTTTGCCAGAGCCAGCTTGCATGTATCACTCCTGGGATTTTGGCTACTGGCTAAGGCTCTTGCCATCCCTATAGTGCCTCTTTTAGGCAGTGTTCCAAAGATCAAAATTCTACCATAACTGCTATAAACAAATGCAATCTGATGGTCATGCTGCTCAATGCTAGAAGTCTAAATCTCAAGATGCACTCATTCATAGCTCTCCTGAAAATGGAAAATGTTGACATCTGTGCAGTAACAAAGACCTGGTTTAAAGAAGCAGAAAGCACCCCTGAACTCCCAGGCTACAACTCATGCCATACCTTTCATCCCCAGAATATGGCTGGAAGCTCCACAGGTGGTGGTGTCTCCATATTCATAAAGGATACACACACCCCTCCAAACTGGTAGCCCAGTATAATGCATCCGAGATACTTCAGGTACAATTAACACTGGGTAAGATGGTGATAAAAGTCATAGCCTGCTACAGAACCCAAACCATGTCTGTTGACTCTCACTCCAACTTCCTTAGCACTTTGGAATCTATCAAGGTCCAGTCCAATACCCTCATACTAGGTGACTTCAACTACCCTTCCATCAACTGGGAAAACTATTCTAGTACCAATGTACAGGCCCAACGCTTCCTGGAATTTGTCAGTTCTAATGCCTCAGACAAGCTCATTCTGACCCCCACTAGAGGAAGCAATATCCACAACCTGGTTATCACCAACATGGGAGACCATTGCTCCACACCTCTAACCAACTCCTCCCTGGTTAAATGCGACCACAAACTGATCACCATGGAAATCTCCATCTCACCCACAACCCCCGCTAAGGTGACCACCCTGAAAAACTTCTCCAAAGCTGACTTTAAGCTCCTAAAAACAGAGGTGGCTAACTTTCTGGCACCCATGCCAATGGAAAATAGCTGCATGACTGCCGAATCATACAACAATGGACAGTACAAGCACATACACAAATGCATGGATCTTGCCATACCAAATAGAACCAAGACACTCTCCTCCAACAAAAGGAAGCCCATCTGGTGGTTCCCAGCCATCAATAAACTCTACAACAAAAGGAAGAAACTGTTGCAGAAAAAAATGAAGTCACAAGACTGGAAAAACTCCCTTACCAGACTCAACAAAAATTTGAGATCCCTTATCAAATTCTCTAAAGCAAGCTATTAAGGCAGGATTGTGGCTAACACCAAATATATATAGCTATATCAAGAACCTCCAAGGCAATACCCAGATTTGCTCTGAGTTATTGCACAATGGTACCTCCTATACCTAGCCAACAGATATAGCCAACATACTGGCTGACAGATTCAGTGCCAACTTTACCCCTCTCTCCCAAAGGCCCTATCACAACACTAGGGAAAGCCACTGGTACCCACCATTTCTGCGGCACAGGTAAAAGCTGCATTGTCCAATGCCAATAATACAGTGCCCATGGGATCTGATAATATTCCTGTGTCCTACATGAACTAAAAAATGAACTGGCACCACACCTGTGTGCCCTGTTCAGTCACAGCCTTACTTCAGGCTTTGTCCCTAATGAATGGCATACTGCTACAGTCATCTCTCTCTACAAAGGGGGAGCAACTACAGACCCTGGGAACTATCACCCCATTAGCCTGATGAGTTTGGTATGCAAAGCTATGGAGCGCATCATCATGGACCTGCTCAACAAATATATAGGCAATTTCCAAACTCTTGACCCCACACAGTTTGGCTTCATCAAGGGGAAATCCTGCCTGCTGAACCTGGTTGACTTCTTCAAGGCAGTCACCAAGGCTGTGGATGAGGATAAAGCAGTGCATACAGCCTACCTAGACCTGGCCAAGGCCTTTGATACCATTCCCCACTCAGGTATCATTGATAAACTCACCAAACTAGGCATCAGTCCTAGGTAGGTTGCAAATTGGCTCACAGACAGGACACACAGAGTGAAAGTTGCAGACTCCAAGTCAGACTGTCGACCAGTCATGAGTGGAGTCCCACAGTGCTCAGTCCTGGGCCCTCTTCTGTTTGGCATCTATTTCTCAGAAGTCCAGGCCAACACAGAGGGCTACTGGCTGACCAAGTTCACTAATGATTTCAAGCTAGGAGTCATTATCAACTCCCCAATTGATGCAGACATCCCACAAAAGGGCCTCTCTGAGACCAATGACTGGTGTTGGAACCATGGCCTTAAGCTTAATGCCAAAAAATACATTATCATTCCCTTTGGAAAAAACTCAGCTTCCATGAATTACCACATTGATGGGAGCTCAATAAACACTGAAAAGGCCATAAGAGATCTGGACACCTAGGTCGACAGCCACCTCACCTTCGACCACCACATTGCCACTGTGGTCAGAAAGTCCTTCTACATGGCAAATCTTATAACCAAAGGGTTTACATCCAGAAAGAAAGAGGTCATCATCTCTCTCTCTACTCATCCCTCATTAGACCAATCATTTAATATAATGCCTCGTTTGGGATGTACCTGACCAGACATCGACATCAGCTGGAGGGGCCATAAAAGTATCTCACAAAAAGGATCCTAGGCCTTAAACACATGTCTTACATGGACAGACTCAAGAAACATCAGCTATTCTCGGCCTCTTATTGTAATCAGAGATTATCTGTGCTTGGCTTACAAAGCATTGTCTGACCCAGCCCTACTTGAAATGCTACACTTAAAGAAATCCCAATCCCCCTGTGCCACACACTCCAGAGATCACAATCTCACTACCAAAATCAACACAACATGCTGGAGGGACAGGTTCATCTCCCAAAGACTGCCCATACTTTGGCATAAGCTTCCCATTTATGTCAAGCAGAGTACCTCACTGGCCCTCTTCAAGAGAAGATCCTGCCACCCGACAGGCAGCTGACTTTAATTTTCTCCTAGTTCAGCTTAGTGAGTGGGACATCAGTGTGCCTGACTATAGAGTCACCTATGACCAAAGTGGTGGGTATGTTGTCTTGCCTTAGGGGCTGTTGTTGGGTGGCACAATGGTGTTGAGAGCTGTGTGATACTTTGGTTGTGATTGGTGTTTGTTTGCGTTTCAGCTTCAGAGGTCCTTGTTGCTTGAGTAGGTTAATGTTAAGGGCCTCTGCATATGTGGGTTTAGTGATGCTATGTGTGGGTGTTGGTAGTGAGTGTTTTGAAGGACTATGTGTTGCTTGAGGTGTAGTGTGGGTGTTAACCTTCTCCTCTTGATTGTCTAGCACAATCTTGGCTGGAGAGAGCTTTGCTTCCAGTTTGGCTATGTAAGCGCATCTCTCGCAGGTTGTAGTGTTGGGTGGTAGGAGGAGAGGGTTGTCTGTGTACATGAGGCAATTGCTGCATTGCCCCGGTATGCCCAGATTCACCAGGTGGACATTAGAAATCACCAGAAGCTAACCCTTGGACATGCCTGGTTAGGTGCTCTTTTTTTTTTTGTAAAGTACAAAAGCTGTTTTACCTTACCTTGGCAAGGTACATTGCAATTATAGGCTGTTTAGTGCCTACGATTAATTTCTCCTTATTAACAAGGAGAGTTGAGTGCTTGTATCAGTTTAAGGCTTCCAAGAGCTTTCCAGCAGGTTTTAGAGCAAGTGCTAGACACATGGACTCCAACCAGAAAGAGTCAGCACTCTGCTCCTACTCTTACCAGGATCAGAATATAAGCACAGATTCCATGCTGTCACCTATAAAGCAGTTATTAAGCTTTCTGATGATCAGCAGTCTCCAGGAAATAATGTAACTGCACTCCTTCTCTCAACTGGGGAAAACAGAAGCACTAATCCCAGGATGACTAATGAGAGCATAATGTGGGCTCTCCAATAACTGGTGGTTTGCAATATATGGTTAAAGGTAAGATGAAGAAAATGGCTTATCCTAAACACTGCAGTGTGTACTAGAGGAATTAGATGTGAAAGTAGGTAACTTAATTTTTACCTGTCTAAAACGTTTAGCTTTAGTGAGCAGTCACTATTTTTAAAACAGCAAGATAGACTGAAAGGGGGTGGTCACTTTTGTATTCTGGTACTATGGAATACAGAAGGATGGCCAATCAATTTAAATAGCTGAAGGGTAGTGATTTCACAAAATGATAATTTTGTGCTTACTCACACAAGCCAGTAAAAGCAGAGAGAAAATTGGATATATGGTCAAATTAACATAAGGGGCAGGCAACTAGAAAGAGTGGTGTTTAAGAACACAACAGTAACTGGGTGGGAAGATGGGAAATATTATTTCTGCCTGACTCACAAGAGACAGAGTTGTGGTCTCTTTTCAAGTTTTAATATGCAGTTAAAAGCAAAATACAAGTAAAACACAAGGTAAAGAAAACAAATCACAGTATTCAAAATAGAAAAAGGCAATAAAGTAATACAAAATACAACAAATAAAAAGCAAACTAACCTTTCCCTCACAGCAAAGTGTAGCAGAGTCTGGGTGAGCCTTTCTAGTAAAGGATAATTCATTCTCTACCCACTTCCACTCACCTTTTAGTTCCATTACTATATCCCCATTCACCTCTCTCTTCTCTCTAATATATTTTCTGATCTCTAGATATCTGTCCCCTTATACTCATATTGCTCTTATATTAACCCTTTCTGCACTCTTCTTTATATTAAACTCAAATACATTTTAGTCTGATACTTACTTGTGTTTGTGTGTGTGTAAATACATAAATAATTACAGAGCTTACTGAAAAGAAAAGACTATGAAACTCTAATACTTACCATTATTGACTGATTGTAATCCTCAGTGATTTACCAGAAAATCAAATATTTTTTGAGGGAAAGGGCAAAATATGAGGCAAAATCAGGAATGTTCTACCAAACCAGCGACAGTTCAGAGGTATGGCTGAAAAACTTACCAAGATTGCTTGCCCTTGTGTTTGGTGGTGAAATGATGAGAAGATTATTACATTATACCCAGTATGGGAGACCCTTGAGTATTCCTGGTGGCCAAGATCTGTTTCCTGTATGAAGACTACATCAGGCCTTGTCAAAGTAAAGTGCTGGAATCACCAAATGTCCTTAATAGGGCTGTTAGCCAATTACTATTCCAGGAAACTAATTTTATGGCAATCTAGGCTGCTAGTACTCATAAATAACTTCCTTTTTGTCAAGATGCCATTTATCCTTTCCCCAGATGCGTGCTCGCAAGAGCTTCTTTTCTATCATTTTCAAATCTACCATCCAATGAACGTAATGAAGGAAGAGATAGGAACAATGTTAAATGATATTCAGCAATGAAACATATAATCATAACTTACCAACCAAACATGACCCACCAATAAAAATACTACTATATAATGCTTACGCATGGAAGTAACTTCCCACAGCATGGATGTCTAAACCTATGTCTGAGGCATACTTAAAACCCAACGATTGGAAAGCAAATGAAAATGAGTCAAATAACTAAGAGATTGTGATCCATTATTGTCTGCAAGCACTGTCCTGAAATTTGTTTACCCATATCTATATGAATTATTAAACCAAACATACCCTGAGTAACAATATCGACTTCATGCTTCAGACTATTGATTCAATATGGACTATTTTCTACGACCTCAGATTAGGTCTAACACTGTATCTGAATGGCAAACTGGTAATCTTGCCTTTTTTCAAGCCTATCCCTGACTGGAAGCTTGTGTTCTGAATTTGATGAAGGAAGAGGAAAGAGATAGGGAGAAAGAAAGAAAGAAAGAAAAAAAAAGCAAAGAGGGCTAAAGGATAACACTCATGAATGTGTGTGTAGTTTGCATTTGTCAGTGTCTGACTTTGCCTTGCAAACACTTTACCCTTAAAACATTTTGTCAAGCAGCTTGCATTAGTTCAGGGCATATCAGGACTCCATGATACTTCTGTGGGGCTCTGTTCTGTGTAAGGGGTTTACCAGAAATACCACTAAGCAAGAAAAAAGTGATGAAAAAGAGAAAAAGATGAAGTGTGTTGGGTACAGTTATGCCCATTTTACAATCTTTTTTAAACACCTTTATTGAATTATCACTTATGACATGGGCAAACTTACATTTATAAAAAGCAATCAAACCATATTAACAAGTTCACATTTGCAAACTTAATATATCACATATATCATATAGTCAAAGCAGCATTACATACATTATTCAATTCCTGCCTTCTCTTAAACCTCATTCCTCCTCCAAAACATTTTCCTGCATGTATTGTTCCCACAATTTCTACTTTTCTGTGTATTTTACTTGTACCTTTCTACCCTTTCCTGCTCTTTTATCTCTGTTACAATATTCACTACTTTGAGTTTAGTTAGCTTAGATTTTGATTTCCATTTTCTAGTAATAGCTTTTTTGGCAGCAAGCAGAATTAAACTTAACAAGGCATTACTCTGTCTAGATAATTCAGATCCTGTATCCCAGCTCAGAATAATTATTTCCTTAGTTACTCCCAATATTTCTGACAGAGTACACTGTATGGAATTTTTAAAGTCTGCCAGCTCATTACACTCCCAAAACATATGTTCCCAGATACCTGTTTCTTCCCTGTCACACCTCTAACATTTGCCATCTACCTAAGGAAAAATTCTTTGGAGTCTGCTTGGGGTATAAAAGTATCTATGAAAACACTTCCAGGCAAAAATCCTAAATCTTCTAGACTTCCATATTTGGGAACCATACATGATTCCTTCCATTGTTTATTTGTGAATTGCATATCTAATCTCTCTTCCCAACCGTTTCTTCTTCTGATTGATTCCTATAGTTATTGTGCAATATTTTATATGTACTACTAATTATCCCTTTTTTAACAACACCTTGTGATCTGGATTTAAATAAAATCTCAACCAGTGCAGGTATTTCATTTAGGATTCCCCTAGCTCTTTTTCTTTGTCTATACTCTGATATCAATCCCTGATGGGGAAGGCGATCACTAGCCTGCAATCCAAATGTCTTCTTGGCCTCTTCCAATTCTATTACATTTCTTACTCTAATTATTTGTTCCCAGTACCTTTGTTCCTTTGCCAGCTTCCTCCAGTAAATTCCAGACCCTCTTGTCTATTCTCTGTACCCCTAATTGCAGTGATCCCTAAAGGCAGAATCTCCTTTCTCTATTCCCGTGTTGGCTTTGGTCTTAGTTTACTTTCTGCTACTTTATGAATATAATATTTTTTTAAATGTCTGTAAATCTTTTGGGTTTCTAATACCAAGATGGGAATGGACCCCGTTCCTAAGTCAAAGTACAATTAAAATTCATGAAATTAGTATTGTTTCAGTCTTTGATGTCAGCCAAAAGTGCTCTTCACAGCACCTGAAAAGTGCCCAGTAATGACTCCTTCTGCAGTTTGTACAGTGTTACATGAATTGGTAACAGATCTAAATACAATTGTAGATTCTCTTTTATAAGACCTGTTGCTCCTACTACTATTGGAACTATTTGGGTATCTTTCTTCCACATTACTCTCATTTCTGCCTGCAAATCTTGGTATTTTATGACTTTGTGTCTCTCTGTATGGAAGGCACTGTTGTCACTGGGTATAGGGATCTCAGTGATCACTGCTACTTTTGTCTTCTTTTCATGGACCACTATATCTGGTTTTCTCACATACGTCTTTTGAACTGTTGGTAATGGGTGGTCCCATGTGATGTAAGCTTCATCAGTTTCTATGATGCTTTGTGGTTTACATTTCCAGTGTTTTTCAGACACTTCAATACCATAATGTTTGCACAATTATCGTGCTTTCAGGATACAATCCTTCTGTCATTAGTATGTCACAACCAGCAACAAGGTGTGCAACTGTTTCTATTTCTGTTTTACAAAACCCACATTTGTCTGTTTCTCCCACATGTTCAATAGACTTTGTAAACCAACATGTACGTAGCCGACTGTCTTGGGCTGCCAATATTAACCTTTCATCTTTTGGTTTGATTTCGCCTCTCTTTAACCATTCCTGCATTCGATCCTGATCAACAAGAGGTTCTTCCAGAAGTTTTCTATATTTGCAACTATATTTATGCATTTTCCACATTTCTTGCCTTCTCATCTGATCCTTCACCTTATAGTCTTTCTTTTGTTTTTTGGCACATTCAGTCGCTGCCTGATTTTTATCTACTTCTGGTTTGATTTCCATTCCTACTTGACACTGATATGCTTCTGCTAGACAAAGTAAGGAAGTCATCTTGGATTTATTCTCCTCATGTTTCAAAACTTTTACTACATTATGAGTATAACATTCTATATGACTGTTGTTATTCTCCTTAAGGATTTGCACCCAAAATCACATTCTTTAATTATTTCTGGAATTACTCCCCCCCCTCCCCACGTTTCATCATCATTCCTTTTGACTTTGAATCTTAGCTTTCTGCTTATGTTCTGTATAAGAGCTTTAAATGTGTACTTCTAAAATATCCCTTCAAATCAGGTAACCCTAAACCTCCTTGTTCTGTTGCAAGGATCAACTTATTCCACTTGACTCTTGCCATCTTCCTTTCCCATATAAAATCTTTCAACTCCTTATTAATTACTGTTTACAACTTCTCATTTGGTTGATAAAAATATGCCTGAGCTGTGTAAAAAAAAAAAAACTAAAGGGATTAAAAACATTTTTACAGCTTCACTCTTGGTACCCATATTCATATGTAAGAGCTTCCAGTTTCTCAGTTTTTGTATTACCTTTTGTTTAGTCTCTTTCCCACATATCCTTAGCTGCCATAACTGACTCCTTCTTAATCCATGATCCTAAATACTTCATTTTATCATGTCACCATAAATATGGGTATTGCCGGACCAATTCATGTATGGGTACATAGTTTATAGCTATAGCGTTTGTTTTATCTTCATTAATTTTATATTCCCAAAAAACAGAACTGTCTCAGAATATTCCACAACACTAAGATGTCCTTTTCTGGTTCCATTAGGTACAAAATAATATCATCTGTGAATAAAGCCAAGCCATACCATACCATACCATATCATACCATATCATACCATACCATACCACAGCATACCATACCATACCATACCAATTATATCCCTGGATTTTTGAATCCCTTATTTTCTTTGCCAGAGGTTCTAAATCTAATGCAAATAACAAAGAGGAAAGTGGGCATCCATGCATGCTTCCTCTCTGCAGACACAGCTTATCAGAGAATAACCCTTCCACTTTGATTTTTGCCTCTTATCCCTCATATGTCCTTCTAATTAGCCTCATTATTTTAACAGGAAATGCAGATGCTTCCAGTACCCTACTAATATAATCCCAGCTTACTCTGTTGAATGTTTTCCCTGCATCAAGACTCACAAATAACAACATTATTTTCTTACATTCTGCTTCCATCTGGATCATCATTGTTCCGTTTATGTTGTCAAATATTTGCTTCCCCTCCACAAAACTTCATTGGTCCATATGTATTAATTTTTTAATCAACTTTTGCCATTGGTTTAGCCATTATAGACATAAACAATTTATGATCATGGTTTTGAATTGAAATGGACTTATATGAAGTTGGAACAATTGGATCTTTACAATCCTTAAGTATTACAGCCACCACAGCTATTTTCCAGGATGTTAGTGTTTCCTCCTTCTTTTAAAATATTGTAAAACAAAATCTTCCAAATCTTTATCACTGTCTTCCCTCCTAAATTCCAAATGTCCACCAGAATACCATCTATTTCAAGGACTTTCCTATAACTTGCTTATACATAATTATTTTTATCTCATTTCGTCCTATCTTAACTGATAGCTGATGAGCCTCATCTACCTCTAACAGTGTCATGTTTAAGTTTTCCATAAATATTTCCATTTGTGCTTTTTCCTTGATTTCTCTACTTCTCTGCATTATACAAATGTTCATAACATTTCTGAAATATCTGTAATACCTGTTCAGGATCTCTGGTTATTTTTCTTGTCATAGGTTCCCTAAGTTTGGCAAAAACTCTTTCTATTTTCTCTTGCCTAAGTCGTCGTGCCAAAAAAATTGGCCTCTGGCATTATCATCAAAAACAGTTGTATAAAAGCAATCTTTCTAAAGTCATGCATATTATCCAGGCACTCCCTTATTTTCTCTTTAGCACTTTGTAATTTTGCCTCTTCTTGTTCTGTGAGATTCCCATTCTTTGTAGTGCTTTAACCTTTGTCAGCCATTCTAAAGAATTCTTATTAGTTCTTAACCAGATGTCTTTTTCTTTTATTGCTACCACCTTTTTAAACTCTACTTTTATTTTATCCCACTCACTAGCTATAACTTCTGGAGTATTTTCTATCTTCCCTAATAAGTTCCTGATAATTTCCACTCCCCGTTCCTTAAATTCTTCTCTTTTTAACAGGTAGGCGGGGAAATGCCAGTGTCCCATTTCACTTCATCACCCTGCATTTTTATCTAAGTTGTTATTGGTGCAGGATCTGAAATAGTTAATGAATGTATATCAAGGTTCTCAATTGAATGGACATGTTCCTATGAAATATAATTTTTATGAAGGCTAACCCAGCTATTGCACCTTGAGAAATAGTATGTAAATTCTCTCTGAGTTTGTGCTATTGAATTTATGTCTTTTTTTGCCAAATATTTTCGTATCCAGTACCCACCTATTAGCAATATTCCCTGGGGAAAGCTGATTTTTTTTCTCCCAAAATGTTTTTAAACTCCAAAAAAGCAGTTTTTGGTGGAATATAAATACATGCTAGTGTAATCCTCATCCCTTGCCATTAGTAATACAAATCAGGCAGTATCATCCTCGCTTTGTAATCTTAACTCTCTTCTTCTGTGTGCTGAATTTTTCCTATGTTTTATATTCTTGCCATTATTTCTGCATTATCAGTGAGTCAGCAAAGTCCAGAAAAGCCGAGTAAAAGCTTCTTTTATTTGTTAAATTATTTTTGGTTAATCTAAGTGAGAAGGAATAGCCTTTGTATTTATTTGCATGCATTGGCTGACGTAGATAGCACAATTAAGCTGAGTAGCCCCTTTTCAGCAGATTTCCATGGAGAAAAAAGATCATACAGTAAAACATACATTCTAGTTCAAAAGTTGAACATGTTACATAAGTCACAACATGGCATATTGCAAGATACGAGAGTGATATTGTTTTCAGTTTGTCAGGTGTGGGGGAGGGGTGTAGGAGAGAGGAAGAAAGAAAGAATTAGAATGTAGATTATTGGATGTTACCAGTAAGGGAGCAGAAATTAATGTAATGCATTGCTCTATCTGCCTGACTGCAGTTTACTGGTACAGGCTTTCCCATCCCTGCAATTGTTACTTCAGTGGCTTTGTCTTAAATACTCACTCTAGTATCTGGCTGATATGTAATACGATTTATTTTTGTGGGAGCAAACTTCATCTTAATAAACCAGTGGTATATAAACTACATTTGTTAAAATCACATATGATTTGTTTATTTTTGACATTTAAAAATGAAGGCAGTTAGTTTAGAGGAGTACAGCTATGAGTTCCTGTATTCTAGGACTGATTCACTCAGTTTTCATTTGCCTGAGAGTGACTTTAAGCAAGTCATTTAAGCAGACTGTGGTCCAGGGCGGATTCTGAAAAAGGCTCATGTGGCTCAGTGTTCTAACCTTTCAAAGTTTTTGTGTAGGAAAAATCATAACGTCTGAATATGTAAACATTATACGTATTCACTTGTGAGTGTTTTTTGAGCTTGTACTGCTTGTATGTGAAAAAAACTCTTTATTGACCATTGGAATTGCGGAATGGTTGAAAAGTGTATTCCTTGCATACAGAAAAAACAAGATTTTAGTAGTTTTTTAAATCCAGTTCAATTATATGTTTGATTATCTGAACAGTTTGATTTTCTGAACTACCCTAGGTCCCAGTTAATTCAGTTAATCAACTCTCTACTGTAAAGGCTTGATCTTTGTATTCACTCTATATAATCAGATTTCAGTACATGCAGTCAAATGTTCATGCCCCCCAACGTGTATTCTCCATAAAGTAAGATTTCAATCCTATATAGTTGCATTAATTCAAAATGCTTTTGTAAGGTAAACATTTAAGTGATCTGAGTAGTAGTAAAACACTGCAAGATTTTGATAAAATGTGTGATGGATGAATGCACAAAATTAAAGCTAATTTTTCAAGCCAGATAGTGGAATTAAGTTAGTAATAACCAGCTACTGGGTTAGGTTATCAAATGTTATAAGCAAAATGAATATAGTTAGATACTATACTAGAACTGTAGGCACAGCCTGTAGTCGTGTACAGACTACCGCCTTTTGCAATAAACTGTTTGTTACATACACATTTTGCTCTGCATGTTCAGTGTAAGGCTATTGTCTGCAGAGCTGATGGTGGTGAGGACTCTGCAGGTATGCCTTTGCATCTTACAGGCGCATGTTCAGAGTAAGGCTACTTATTGCAGAGTTGGCGGTGGTGAGGACTCTGCAGGTGTGCCTTTGCATCTTACAGGCAGTCCTCCTTCAAATGTAGATTAATTAAGTTCATTGGAAGATACATCGCCTTGTTTTGATGCTTTCTGTTGCACTTTTTCATTGAACAGATTTCACTACTTACAGTATCCACCTTCCTACTTATGGACTTCTCAGGAATTAATTGCTATTAACATAATCTTAGTTGTCTGACTGTAGCAGTATCTTTAACTTTGCAAACACTGGATTTAAACTTTTTGCTAGCTTTGTATGTATGATTGGCCACCAGAGTCTCTGTTTCTTAGCTAATTGGATTGAATGGTTATTGTCAAGTTTATTTACATATTTATTTTTCCTTTGTTACCAGGTTAGTCTTACTGGGCTAGCAGCATATTTAGGGGAGACCTGAGGTGGAATTTATACTACTGGGGGAAATTTGGCCAGGGCATTAGGAAACTTCCCCTACTCTTTATGATAGCTGCCATGGGATCTTTTACATCCATCTGAGCTACCATCAGCTCAGGTAGATAGGGTGTTGGTTTATCATATTATCTGAATGACAACACAGGAGGGCAGCATCCCCTTATACTGGACTGCATTGTGTCAGCAATTGATCTACCTGGTGTGGGAATAGAATCCATAGAATTGTCCACCAATGGCAACTCTGCTACCTGTTGCACCACTGACACTCATTAAAAGGGATCCCTATTTAAATTCTAAGTCTTGTGGGTATGAGTCTCAGAATTATGAAAAAGTATGAAAATATAGGAGAACAGCAACTATTAACATCTCTGTTCTTCATTAAAGTTGTTTTTGTTCTCTTCCTGAACTTGTATATATATATATATATATATATATATATATATATATATATATATATATATATATATATATATATCACCTCTGGCATCACAATACAGCAGAGAAAATTCTTGGACTTAGTATCTGTAAATCCTCTTTTTCACTCCTTCAGTCTCATTACTCTGGGACTAGGAGTAATGAGACTTGGAATA
>NC_056729.1:1363696014-1363811014 GCF_019279795.1 Protopterus annectens | reverse complement strand
AAGCTACAGCAGTTTACGTCCATCCTACCATACTAATTTTATTGCTTTAGATGGTAAAACAAATGTTGTCTTCTATTTTTTTAAGTTGGCACAGGGATTTCCTCTCAAGCAGGAACTATTATTTTTCTGCAGGCTCACTCTGGAATGTTGGCATATTCTAATGTGTTTTATAATGTTTTTAAAACTTGATTATTACTTTTTTAAGCATTTTAATGCATGGCCACATCTGCATGTTTTGATGAACTTACATATGATCATATCTTATCAGAAGGAATATCAACTTGGGATAAGCTGAGTCTAACATATTTCTCTGGCATGATAGTCAAGAAATAGGTATGCCACAACTTCTGTTTTATTGTTCTGTTTCTTACACTGTGAGCTTCTGTTTTTGTTCCATTTCTTAGCCCATTGATGGTAAAGTTAAGATTCCAATATTGCCATGACATATCTGCCACAGCTTCCCTCTCCATTAATAAACACATACTGTATCACTTCCCAGTAGTACAAAAAACATCAACACACAGAGGCTTCCACTATGTCAAAGTGTCTGTTTGATCAGGACTACAGTATGAGGTTTTTATATTTAGGTCACTTCAGTGTTTGCTGACCTGATATTCTGTAGAAATGTGTGGCCAGATAACAGTAATTTCAGAAGTAAGGAGGGCATTTTGACCTTGTCTTCATTTTGCAATAATAGGTTCATAGGGTCATAGGTAGGTAGTAGGCTATTGGCCCTAGGGCCTATACAAGCCTAGCCAAAAAGGTACCCTGGCTTTCGCAACCTAAGAAAATTATTTTCCTGTGCCCCTGTCGAGCAGAGCCATAGAGGTGATCTCCGGGGTGAATTTCCTATTTCCCATCCAATCATCAAGATATTTCTTGAAGAGTGCTAATGAGGAGCTTTGTTTGATAAAGATAGTTAGTTTGTTCCAGAGAATGGGAAGTCTCTGGGACATGAATCTATCCCTCCAACATGTTCTGTTTATTGTGGTGACAAGGTTTAGGTCCCTAGAGTGTGTAGCTCGGAGGGATTGGGATTTCTTTACGTGGAGCAAGTCCAACAGCTCTGGGTTTTGCATAGCTTTGTATGTTAGGCAGAGATCGCCTCTGAGTAGGCGATATGCGATGGAGTAAAGCTGGAGTTTTTTGAGATGGTCTGCAGAGGGCATGTGGTTGAGGCCAGTAATCCTCTTTGTGAGGTATTTCTGCAGCCTTTCCAGTTGTTGTAGATGTCTTGTGAGGTACATACCAAAAGGGGCGTTGTACTCTATAATGGATCTAATGAGTGATGAGTAGAGGGGAACAATGACCTCTTTTTTTCCTGGATGAGAAACCTTTTGTGATGAGGTGTGCCACGTAGAAGGATTTCCTGACTACTGTGGCGATGTGATTATCAAAGGAGAGACTACTGTCCACCAGTATCACAAGGTCTCTTATCACACTTTTGGTGTTAAGTAGACTACCACCTATGTGGTAGCTCATGGGTACAGAGTTTTTACCAAAGGGGATGACAATGCAGTTTTTGGCATTGAGCTTAAGGCCATGGCTTTGACACCAGGCATCTGTCTCTGTGAGGCCCTTTTGTAGGATGTCCAGATCATTAGGAGTTTCATTTATGGCTCCTAGTTTGTAGTCATCTGTGAACTTCATTAGCCAAAGACCTTCTGTGTTAGCCTGTACTTCAGAAAAGTAGATGCCAAACAGGAGACGACCCAGGACTGAACCCTGTGGTACTCCACTTGTCACTGGTCTGAAGTCGGATTTGGAGTCTGCTACTTTCACAGTGTGGGTTCTGTCAGTGAGCCATTTGGCAACCCATCTTGTGACGCAGGGATTTATACCTAGTTTAGTGAGTTTATCTATAATTCCAGAGTGGGGGATGGTGTCAAAAGCCTTGGTGAGATATAGATAGGCTGTGTGAAACACCTTACCCTTGTCTACGGCTTTGGTGACTGCTTCAAAGAAGTCAATCAGGTTTAGGAGACATGATCTGCCCTTTACAAGCCCAAACTGGGTGGGGTCCAGAGTTTGGAGATTCCCAATATCTTTGTTTATAAGTTCCATGATGCAGACCAGGCTCGTTAGGCTAATGGGGCTGTAGTTCTCAGGGTCCGTGGTGGCTCCCCCTTTGTGGAGTGGGATAACTGTCGCTGTGCGTCATTCAGTGGGCACAAAGCCTGAAGTGAGGCTATGATTGAACATGATGCTTAAGTGGGGTGCCAGTTCATTCTGTAGTTCATGTAGAATGCAGCCTGGGATGTTGTCAGGTCTCATAGATGCTGTGTTCTTGGCTTTGGAGAGTGTGTTTTTTATCTGTTCAGCCGTGATTACAGGAACTTTGCATTCTTCTGGTATATAGATGGGCCATTTAGGGGGTGGGGGGGTAAAGTTAGCACTGAACATATCTACCAGGATGTTGGCAATATCAGTTGGTTATGTATATTTAGTATCACTGTGCTGTAACTCAGAGCAGATCTGAGTGTTGCCATTGAGATTCTTGACATAGCTATAGAATGCTTTGTGGTTGTCTTTAGAATCAGTGGCAATTTTGTTTTTATAACTAGCTTTGGAGGATTTTATGAGGGATCTCAGCTTCTTACTGAGGCTGACCTGGGAGTTCTTCCAGTCATGGGATTTTACTCTTTTTTGCAACAGTTTCTTTCTTCTGTTGTAGAGTTTGTTTATGGCAGGGGACCACCAAATTGGCTTCCTTTTTTGGGGGATATCATCTTGGTTCTGTTAGGGATAGCATGATCCATGCACTCGTGTAAGTGCTTATAACGTGCATTTGTGTAGGATTCAGCAGTCATACCTCTATTGTCTGTCTGCGTGGGTGTCGTGAAGTTTGCCACTTCTGTCTTAAGAAGCGTGAAGTTGGCTTTGGAGAAATTTTTTATGGTGGTTTCTTTAATGGGGTGGGGGTGGGGGCGGGATGTAGATGTCTAGACTGATTAGCTTGTGGTAGGATTTGACCAACAAAGAATTGACCTCTGGTGTGGAACACCAGTCACCCATGTTGGTAATGACCAGGTCTAGGATATTGCTGCCCCTGGTGGCAGTGTGGGTAAGTTGATCCAAGGCGCTGGAATTTATGAATTCCAGAAAATGTTGAGCAAAAGAGTTGGTACATGAGTATGTTTCCCAGTTAATGGTGGGGTAGTTGAAATCACCCATTATTAGGCTGTTGGGTTGTGCCGTAATATTTTCCAGTGTATCAAGAAATGAGGAGTGGGACTCCTGGGGCATGGTGGGGAATTTGTAGCAAGTTACAATTTGGATTACGGTCTTGCCCAGAGTTAGTTGCACTTGGATAATCTCGGATGCATTATGCTGAGCAACTAGCCTGGAGGTGTGGATATCCTTAATAATATTCTCAGATTGTTCCTACTTACTTAATTCAACGAGATGAAGAATTCGTATAAACAGGCATCCCATACCCCCATCCTAGGCCTTTTTTTTTTTTTGTAATATTTAAGCATTTTTGGTTATCCATCTCCTGCTGACCTCAGGTAACTGAGAGCTCATGCAATGACTATAATTTCAATGTTCCCCATATTGCAATGGTCAGATCTGGATGATGGACACCCACTAATTGCCTCAATTGTCCTGAGTACAAATCCCATTCTCCCTTTGCATGGAATGTAATATTTGGAAACACTTGTGTGTGACCCTATATTTTTTTTTTTGTATTTTAAGGACATAATGAACTCCAGTAAAGGGGCTATAAAGCTATAAAATGATCTGACTCTTCTTCCATCCAAACAGCCCCTCTCAGTCCTTCTAACCAGCCCTCCTTCTAACCACAAGTTTGTTTTGGGGCACCAGCATAACAGAACAGGTCTGACAACCCCCAGAGCTTCCAGAGAACTTGTATGTCTTCCAATCTCCAAAAAGAATTAAAATGTAGAGCTGGTGATGTTTTCCACCGTACGTTCATTATGCTATCTGTGGTGTTAAATACTGTATGCGATCTTTTGTTTGTTCATGCCCACTGACACATCACATTATTAGCACAGGTAATCGTGTCTGGATTAGTAATGTATTAGCCTTGCATTTTATAATATTTCTTGGGCTAGAAGCACAAATCTCCCAAGTGCTGTCATGCTTTTATTTGATGCCATTGTGGTTACCTAAGAAAATTTTTCATGCAGCTAACATCATGAAAAAAGTCATGTTCTTCAGTGTGCTAATGTAAGATTATCAGTTCAACACAGGATGTATATGAAAGCAATCCCAGGGTACCTAGCATGCTGAAAAATAGTAAGTCTAACAGTTGGGAACACTATCTTAGAGGAAATAAGGAGCATTTGTTGTAATACAGTAAATTTTACCTGATTTAATTTTACTTTTACCATGCAGGCAAAGGCAAGACGTAGGCCATACCTACAGACTGGTTATATTTATGTCATTCTGAATTTGCATGACAGGCAAGCAGTGTATTTAAATCATGTGGAGCAGTTATTACACAATACCTCAAGAGACAACATTCACATGGTTATTTACTTGCACTTTACAGAGAAACATTGTGAGAGGAAAAGCTAATCTTCATAGTAAAGTATGTGCTGAAAAACAGCAAGCTAGGCCACAGATAAAACACTGGAAAAAATAATCTGTAAACGTACAACTTAAAAACCAAAGGTCAGTATTCATGTAGGCTTTTGTACTAAAATATGTCACAAGGAATGTTATTTGGAAGCCAAAATCACTTGAATGCATTTTGTTCTGCATAATTTCTGCAGAGTGGCAGTTTTCATTGGCTTGTGCAACTGTAATTTAGTCCTCAGAGAAATACTTCTTAATGTTACCAAAGGCAAAGTCTGTATTTGATATGAAGAGTAATGCTGCTTGTTTACCAACAGTCACATCATCACTTCATTTTGTAGCTGTTCACAAAGCCCTCCCTCTTGGGAACTAATTTCCATAATATACAACTACAGTAGATCATAGACAAATCACTGCATCTCATCTAGTCAGACTGGGAAAAAGATTCCTGCTCAGAATGCTCTGCACCTTTCCAGGATACCTGATTGTGTCATTTTGCATTTTTACATCAGATAACTCCCATTAGTAAACAATATGTTTCCTTTGTAGTTTAGTCAGCAACAATTTTAATATCTGTTTTATTCTATAGCCCCAGTTATTCTTCATACAGTCATTTACTTAATCCTGGTAAGCACATATATATCTTTCTTATATTTGTGTACGTACTAACTCCTCAGTTATAACAACTTTGTTTTCACTTTTTTATCAGTTCATATTTACTGATGAATGCTTTAATCATTTTTACAGGTCATACACTGATTAAAAAGCAAGCACATCAACTTTGTAGTAATGTTTTTGTAGAAATATACAGCTTTGTTGCATTATGGCCTGTTTAAATATGACAGTTACACAAGCTTCATGATACATTTTACATAAAAAATTTGAGAGAAAAAAATATATACATTACTGTGCAAAGAGTATCACAGGCAGCATGTTGTTGTGTGTTTCAGCTTTTCCCAGTTAGGGGTCGCCACAGCGGAACTCCGGTCCGCTAATGCTTGGTAGTTGATTTTTACCTGCCGAGTTACCAGCCCTGACGCACAACCTTCAACGAAGGTACGTCCATTCACGCATGTCTCCATGCAGAAGACGCTTTAGCTGAGAATCGAACCGGACAGCGTCTTAGAGCCAAATTCAGAAAGGTTACTGCGTGTTGAAGCATGTACTGCATTTCTTGTGCAATGGCCTGTACAAGTAAGCAGGAAAAGACTTTGCTGTTGCTGTTAGCAACAGCCATAATTCAGCCATAATCTGACATCATTTTTTGATACACAAATATTTAAAAAAGGGCAGTTTCAGCACTGTTGGCAGACTTCCATAGAGGTTAGTATTTCTAACTCACAGAGCTTGGTCTTCCAGTTCATTTCCTTCTCAGTGGAGCCTGTATATACTCCCTGTGTTCATATGGATTTTTACAGGGTAATTGCATTTTACCCCATCTTAAAGACATGCAGGTAGATGAATTTGTTATCCTCTACTCTACCCACAGGTGTGTGTGACACCTTGAGACAGGTTGATGTCAGAATTAGTCACTGTCTCATGCCTAGCGCCCATGTAATAATGAAAAGAATGAATAAATGAACAAATGAATGAATGAATGAATGAACGAATGAATGAATTCTAGCATCATGTCAGCAGGCCATTCATAGGCATCACCGACTTATGAAGTTCTCCTGAACGTGCTATCCTGAGTGAGACTGCTTGTGTGGAACATTGCACTTGGCCTACCACACTTAGAAGTATCCTTCAGAGGAGTGTTGAGGTACAAAATGGTTAGCTGGAATGTTCAGCTATGAACGTTGAAAGAAAAACTCACAGTAAGCACAAAGAAATAAGACTATGAGCTTTTAACAAGCTGCTTCCTCTAGCCTAGAGTTTGAATCTTTTAGCCTCTGTTTGGCTGCTATATGACTCTGGGTAAGTCATTTAATCAGATAGTGATCTGGGGCCATTGAAAATTGGACTAGACTCCTCATTGGTCTCCACGACTGCATGTCTAGTAGCTACCTATAAACCTATAAATGTTTGAGCAGCAGCTTAACAAGGCATATCTGAGAAAAATGTAACTGCATTAAGATGTTCAAATGACACATTCCTCATGTGAACCACTCTAAACAAAGTTTGCAGTTTTATAACAGCTTTGGGTAGAAGAGAACACTACTGCTAAATACTCAAAATGCAAACTGTTTACTTATTACAGAAAGAGTTACTTTTTTATCACTCATTTCAAAATTCAGACTTTTAAATAACAATCACTACCCTCCTCTAGCAATCAAATTAAAACCAAACATATACTATTATCTTCTAGGATTTCAAAATGAAGTATCACATGACCTAAATTGATCAACATGCTCTCTCACATCAACTAAACATGCAGTTTCAAGCACCACATTTGCATTTTGGAACTCACTTCTGTCAAATTTAACAGAATCCTTACCAGGTCCGATGTTTTGATACAGGAAAACTGAACCATAAACAAATTAAATACATTTTCTATGAATATTTTAAGGAAATAGCCTCTAAAGCATTTTATATTTTCTTTGCATCTTTTCTGTTTTTTGCCCACTGACCTTTAGCCCTTCCATGACCTGACTGCCAATTTGTTTCATTTTGGGTGATAGTCACAACAGCCTATCATCCGGGTGATTATCTAGGTGACTATCAAGGTTATCCACTGACCCTAACCCTTGTACCACCCCCAGCAGCTATGTCCTTGGAATTGGAATCCCTCCCTGATACTGCCCTGATGACCCATGCATGCTTCTATTCAAGAACTAAAATGCATTTAGTTAGGAACAGACACACAGCTTGGTGCACATGTTCCTTGGCCTTCTGCTGCATTCAGCAACATCTGCCTTTGCTGGGTTTTCAGTCATGCAGTGGGATCAAGCTGCTCCGTCACCCCAAGATGGGTAAGCCAGCATCAGGCTCTTACCGCCACCCTCCCAGACAGCTTCTCTGCATGTGTACTTGGCTTTCTGGCTGATCCCAGGTCAGTTGAGTCACATCTGGGGTTTTATCCCTCATTTCAATGGACTCATGGAGCTGATTATAAACATTCTCCATATGTAACTTTTTTACATTTATTTATTTATTTGCAGTTTGTTAACCGTGAAAGTCCATTGGGCCAGAATGAGCCCATTTTCAATGGAGGCCCAGGGAGAAAAGCTCCCTATACAATTATTACAAAGCTAATATCAACAAAGTTAACAAGTACAATACAATTTTTAAAAACTACTAAAACACAGTAATATAGAAGACAGAATAATATCATTTGAGCAACACAGTAGTATACAAGACAGAATAATAACATTTGAGCAAGGTGTTGTAACATAATATTGAATGAAATTAAAACATAAGTATTTTGGAGTACATAAAGTATAATTTGGCGTGCAGGCATTTATGCACATATGTTTCATGAGGAGAGTAGAACAGTGAAAGGTGAATAGGTTGAGTTATGAGAAAGAAAAAAAATGGAGAGGAAGTGGAAATAAAATGAAGGGAGTCACTAGGCTGAGTTTTTAGAAAGGAGAAAAAAAAGGATGGGGGGAGCAGAAATGATATAGAGGGGGGTCAGGTGGGGTGAGAGCATAAGCATTCCCAGTGAGAAGAGATAGGAATGGAGCATAGTCTTGAAGGTGGAGTGGTTTGGGGTGATTTGAATGTGGGGGGGAAGTGAATTCCATAGGCGAGCAAGGGAGAAAGACAGGATAAATTACCCAGTTGAGCGTAAGGGTTTGTACACTTCGAGGAGGTTCTGGTTACTGCACCTGAGTAGTCTGTCAGGATGATGCAAGGTGAGTATGGAGGAGAGAGAAGGTCAGTTAGAGGGTCTGAAAATTAGTTTGTGAGCAGTTAGCAGTTGAATGTAAGAGAGACAGTGGGGGAGTTCCAGCCAGTTCAAGGAGTGGAGTGCATCACAGCGGTGGGAAGAGGATTTGGTCCCAGTAACAAACTTAGAGATTTTATTGTAGCAGGATAACAATTTTGACTTGAGGAGGGATTGAAGGTTGGTGAGAAGAGGGGCTCCATACAAGAGAGAGGGGATAAGGTAGGAAATAGAAAGTATATGTTTGGATGAGGGAGTGAGATAACGGCTGTGACGGTACAGCATCCTGAGCTTTTGGTGTGTTTTCTTATTATTAGTTTGTATATGAATGTCACACTTTAAATGTTCATCAATGATAACACCTAGAAGTTTTTTATGGGAGACAATTTCAATGGGAATCTTATTCTGACTGACTATGGAGAAGGAATTTTTATCGACAGAGGTGTTTTTAGATGGGGTAAAGATCATGATTTTGGTTTTGGATGCATTGATAGCAAGGTGAGTATTCAGCATCCAAGACTCAGTACAAGAGAAGGCATCTTGTGTTAGTTACTTGAGTTTGGGGAGGGATTGAGCATAGCAAATTATGGTGAGATCATCAGCGTATTGGACAAGTTTGGTATTAGGAATGTACTGATGAAAATTGTAATGAAGATGTTAAAAAGTAAGGGACCCAGTATTGAGCCTTGTGGAACTCCTGTTGGACTGTGAAGGAAAGAAGAGGTACTATTGTTCCACTTGACGGCTTGTTGTCTATTAGAAAGGCAACTGGAAAACCAGTTAATAGAGGAGGGGGAGAGATTGTGAAGAAAGACTTTGGACAAGAGAAGTTTGTGGGAAACAGTATCAAAGGCCTTTACAGTTGTAACTGTGGTGTTTTACATAATAATTTATTCAGAAGGTATATTTTAGTTTCTCAGCCATACAATACTTGAATGATACAGGGTTGTGGCTATAAATAGCTTTAAAACCAATTCATTCTACTCAGTTTATAAACACTAAGTAGAAGTTTCTTAATGATGGAACCTTCAGGAATAGTTTCTTATTCCTGGAAAAGGACGCAGGAGTACCTGTACCAGATGATACTGATAAGGCTGTGAACTCACGTAGGTATTAGCATCCATGCAAAGTCTACTTTTGAGCTACCCCTTGTGAACTGGTTATGTGTTGCATAAGTAGAATATTGACACGCTGGTCTGTTATACAAAGCAGGACTAAAAATCAAACAGGAAGTTAACAACCTGATAAATAGAAATGGCACTGGCAAGCAGGTGTTTTCCATCCATCTATCCATCCATCCCTCTATCCACAACTCCTTTTCCCCCAAGTTTTACAGTTAGAATTATGGTATCACTTCAACGATTACAATCATCTAAAGACAATGTTCACACTGTCAGGGGGATAGCCCTGCTGTTGTTGTTCTTCCATATCACACACACACACACACACACACACACACACACACACACACACACACACACACACACACACACACACACACACACACTCCTGTGGTCAATGTAGAGTATCCAATCCACCTACTACATGTCTTTGGAATGTGAGAGGAAAATGGAGCATCAGGAGAAAATTCAAGCAAACACAGGAAGGCCATACAAAACTCCATCCTGTTAAATAGTGATTTTGCTGGATAATAAAAAACAAACAAACAAACAAAAAAAAAAGCGTTCACCTGTATGCCCACTACAATTTATTTCATAAAAGTACAAAATTGCTAATGAGGCTCAAATCCTTTGTTCTTGTTCTTTGTGATTATTTTTCTATTCATAATAGCAAAAGGAAATGTTACTGCCCATACACTGATAAAGGTAAATTCATGCACTTGTGTATGTGTGTGTGTGTGTTTTGGGGTCGGTGTTCATGGAACTGATTTATTTTTAAAGCTGATAGTGTGCTATAAACTCAGAACACTCGCTAAATTTGTTTGCATGTTAAACACAAAATTTAATTACTTCTATATAAAGTTACAAATAGCATTATGTATGTCTAATATGACTGAGATGTCATTACACCTAAACAGACAATGTTTTTTTTCAGTGAGTGTGGCACTACTCAGGTCTGGGATGTAACTTCTGCAGTGTGGCTCACCCTTAATTAAGCCTGTCTTCTTCCCACATTAATGCAGCATAACCCATGTATTTACCACCACTGGCCTGGAGTCGCCACTCCCTGCAGCCAGACTGCTGATGCCCAGGTGTGGAAGGAGAGTGAGCCAGAAAGCCACCATTAATGCACTTTCACTGGGAAACCCTAATGGTGGTGTTCCTTAACAGAATACTGTGAGCCATGAGCTATGGTGCTAAGTCTCTCTTTACACCATCCTTTAGGTGACAATGACTACCAGACCCCTTCTACTTGCCTAATCCAGCTGCCATTCATACCGCCAGTTGTCACTGTGGCTGTAAGAAGTGCCTGCCTCCTCCAGCACACCAGCACTGTCCTTCTACACAAACATCAGTAACCAGAGTTTCATCATTCCTCACCAACTCCTACAGGTACGTGGGCTACTAACTGAACTCTGGCCACCTGGTTGTAGTTAAGGCTTTATCTCCCTGTGACTAAAGGGCCGTCAACAGTAACTTTTAATGTAAAGAAATAGGCGAAATAAAGAAAGAAAGAAAGTAAACGGAATGTTAGGGTGCCATGGTTCACAGAAGCTGCATACAGAACCCTATCTTAGGAGCAGAAATTGTCATGACAGTGAGAGATAATGTAACAGAATAGCAGAGAAACTGGAACTGCTAATCTTGACAGACATTAACTGAAGCATTTTGACTACATTCATATTTAAGAGTGGGATTATTCCTGATGCTATGCACAAGGATTGATTCAGACAGCTAATAACAGATCTCTCTGACAGAGCTGTAGCCACCTCATCTAGCAGCCAGTCCCCGATCTGGCACACCTGAGGGGAAGAAAAAATAAAATAAAAAAAAAAGTAAAAAAATAAAATAAATAAAAGCAAAGTCCGTGATCTGGCAATCCTCACTCGTCTTCTTCTCCTAAGGAGCGCCAGGTCTGATATGCTCAACTCAAAAAAGTCTTCTATGTTTCTTTCTGCTTACTGAAACAATGCTGAAGCAAGAGCTTCAGTCCTAACAAAAGTAAGATTTTGTGTACTGCTACAGAAATTAATGTACTACTGACCAATCGGCAAAGTGCACTCCTTAACACCTTGTGCCCAGAGTGGCTGTCCTCTTTACCCCACCCTAACTACACTTCTGCTCACTGAGAGAGAGAAAACTTATCTCAGGTACTGTGAACTGAGCATAGGATGATGTTTTTTTCTGTCTAGAAGTCGGTAGCTATCTGGGATTATATAATCAAGTAAGTCTGGCTTGTAATAAATTTAGGGGAAAAAATCTAACACAGAAATCAGGGTGCTTTACATCTGGAGGGATGACTTTGTTAAATTTGAAGAATGCCATGGAAATTCTTCATTAAAATATCAAAGAACATTATAGTGTATTGAGAGTGCTGATTATGCTCCCAATCTGGCAAAAAATTAAGATGGTTAAACATTTCTGTGCCACAGATAATGACTTTCAATTGTACATAACTTTTGTTATGCACTTTTTCAAGTTTTTATGAATGCATTTCATGTCGCTGCATATACAACAGCCACCAAAGTATTGCATTTGAAGCAATTTTGCAGCTTTAAAAGAAACAAAACATGTCATGTTGTTACACAAGTAACAAAAGTGTGATAGGGTGAAGGACCTAACGACTTTTAAAGCCATTTGCTGTCTGTGTGACAGCACAAAGTGTGTCAGAGCTTTTAAGGCTGTACATCACTTCAGGCTCCCTTGCATTCCCTTTCTACAATTAGTAGTTCACTGGGACAGCTAAAGTTCCATATACTACAAAGTATTATGATTGGGTCTCTCCAATCGTAACTAACTTTTTATGCATCCATGACATGCATGTTTAGATTTATTATTCATGCTTGACTTCATATACACTTTGAGGTAAATTTATTGATATCTAAATTGATTGAAGACCTAATCATAATCCTCTGTATAATGGAGGGCTAATTGGCAAAAAGTGATAGTGAAGATTAGAGACATGTAATGAATATATTTACTCAGATTTCACTAAAGAAAAGGAGGGCAATATACCGAATCCTTTCTATTGCAGCGCTTCATTTAGGGTTTAGAGTGGATCGTTAATATCAGTCCTTTCTGAGAATATGGTTTGTTTTTGCAGTACTGTGTATGATGTCAAGTGGAACCACTGTAGCATGCATTATGCAAAGGAAGATAAAGAGGCAAACTTATGTCACCACATGTGGTGCTGAAACACTGGCAACTGCTTCGGTTCCATTTTTTGGCTTCTGTAGTCCATTCTTGTCAGATGCATGTGAAAAGAGCAAGGTCTTGTCTTTCTCAAGTTCACAACTTCCAAAATTTGCTTTGATGGAATATTCATTGAGCTGTTTCAATGCTTTTTGTAAGTTTTTAAAAGTCATATTTTTGTACGTTTATTTTAGTTATAGTTTTTTTGACTAGGGTGGTCCTTCTACAGTCCCAGGTAATTATAAACCCATTAGTCTTACCAACCTTATATGCAAAGTCATGGAATATATCATAGCAGAATTCATTTATATGAACATAGGCAACTAACTCATCTAGATCCCAATTAGTTTGGTTGCATGACGGGCAGCTCCTGTCTCCTGACCCTAGTAAGCTTCTTTGAAAAGGTTACAAGAGCTGTGGACAGTTGTCATTCTGTGTACACTGCTTTTCTTGATCTGGTCGAGATGTTTGACAATATTCTCCATGCTGGAATTATTGAATAACTAGACAAGCTTAATGTAAATCCCTACATTGTCTGCTGGATTAGAAATTGGCTATCCAATAGATGCCAAGTTGTAAAAGTTGTTGGTTCCCTTTCTGAATGTAATATTGTAACTAGTGGCATTGCTCAGTAGGCCTTCTTCTGCTTGGAGATTATTTTGCAGACATCCAAACCAATATCCCAGAAGTGTGGCTGACCATGTTTGCTGTTGACTGCAAAGTGGCCACTGTTATCCGCTCATCCACTGATACAAAACAGCTCCAGCAAGGTCTGGAATATGTATAACTATAGTGTATTAAAAGCTGTGTCAAACTAAATGAAAAAGAGCAGTATAGTAGCATTTGGCAGAAAAGCCGCTCCCATTTCATGTTTATAAATGGTACTAACCTTAAGACAAATATTGTCATAAGTGACCTAGGTACTTATGTGCATAACTCTCTCTCTCATTCGATCATCATGTTTTCATCATCGTTAGGCAATTCTTCTATCTGGCCCAGTTGATTTCCAAGAGAATGTCTTCAAGATCCAGAAAAGTTATCCTACCACTGTCCACTTCTCTTATCTGACCAATCATTGAAAACAATATGCCTTTTGGTATATAAAAACCCAAGCATATTGCTCAATTTGAATGGCCCCCAAGATTTCTAATGAAGAAAATTAAAAGTCTTAAATCTTTCAACTACCCTGAGAGATTAGTATGACTCTCCTTATAGTCAGTGCCTACAGGTTGCTGCAAGGTGACTGGTGTCTTGCTTTTTGAGCCATGAATGACAAGTCCTATTTGACCTCCTATTTCTTTGCAAAACCAGTGGCTCTACAACTACCCATACTAAGGACCCAAATATGCACCAACAAAAAGCAAGACGCATTAGAGAGATAGGTTCCTAACACAATGTATTCCTAGCCTATGGAATAAGTTACCACCACAGATCAAATAAAGTACTACTTTAGCTATCTTTAATGCTAGTCTTGATGACTGTATGGTTAGTACAAATTTACACCAGAGTTATTGAGTACCGCCCAGTTCAATTTGGGAGGTGAGCACTATTAAGTACCTCAAAAGGGTCTCCTTAAAGGTGTTTATGGCTAGGCATCTTATGGGCCCAGTGTTAACTTGCCTAGTATTTTCCTATGCCCCTATTTTCCTATCCTGTTCCACGATTGATGCATTCCAGACATAGCCCCAACAATTACCACTACATAAAAAAAAGATTTCTTAAAGTTTTTCTAATATCTGGTCACTGGTTCTTAGCTGGATGTCTGGTTCTTAACCACTTCTAAATACATGTAGTTTATAAACTTATTTACCAAATGGCTTTAGAAATACTGAAATTTGATTAGTCAAACCACAGAAACATCGGGTGGATAATACTGCTTAAAGCATGATAGAAAAGAAGAGCAAACAACACAGAGTCTAAGCAACATTATGCCACCCTACATAGAGAAAACATCTCCCCACAACTTAAGATTTATTCATAATCTCCCATGTTTATCTGAATTCTAGACTCCTATCCCCAAAGGAAATGGACCATTCCTCTCTCTGCTTAAAAGATTCCTTCATTTTGTTACTCTCTGTTAGTATGAATGTCATTGTCCTCTCATCACTGGATGTTGATTTATTCAACATGGCATCTCTGTGGGCACCTTGTTTGTTTGACTGTTTGAAACCTCTCAGAACTGTCAACCATTTATTGATAGCTGGATGTGATTTTTTTTTTCGGGGTGGGGGCTTCATGTTTTCCTCTTGAGCAGCAGTTTTATTGTAGATTGCTTTATTTTCTTTTTTAATTTAAGTATTACATGATTATTTTTGCACCAGAGCAAATATATACTTATTTTTATTGACTCATATGGAAGAAAAGCTTATGCATTAGGAAAGATAGGCAGAAAATGAAAAAACATTTCAAAGGGTTGCCTATCAGTGCGATAAAATGGGAAGCTTTTGTCATACTTTAGTGGGTGAAAGAAGTGATGCTAAGGAGGAATTCCATAAGATAAATATAGTCACATTCACACCAGGAAGGCTTGCTTTCAATTCAAATATATGGTGCTTTTTTAGACTTTATATCAAGGGCATACTGCTAGAATGTGCCGTCACTGAGAAGTGAGACAAGGAGATGAGAGCAGTAAAACATAGCATGTGAGAAGAAATTAAATGTTCAGGTTGTAGCTGTAAGTGTTGATTGTTTTGTTTTATGTATATATTTTTTTAATATTTATTTGTTCCCAACACCCATAGTGTCCATAAAGTTTCCTCCTTGGCCACCCAACTGACACTTTTTTACTCCTAGGGATGAAAGACAGGCAGCCCATTCATTTCTCTTGGAGGTGTGAACGGGACACAGAGAGTAGAGACATTGCATAGCATGTGGGGCTTTTTTGTTATGCATCTAACTCCTTTTAGCCACAGCTGTGACTTCAACATCTTTCTTGTCTTGTAGGAGTGCATGCATCATGACAGAATGACCATGACCCCTCCTGTGAGATGGTTAAACTAACTGTTGTTGCCCTCTCCCACCTTCCCTATGGCAGCTTCTTCAGTGTCCCAGCTGTTAGTAAAACGTGTCATATGGTGGAAAACTCAGGACTTTATTTCTCTTTGGAGTTGTTCATAGGTTCATAGGTTCATACTAGGCTATCTGCCCAAGGGCATTTATAAGCCTAGCCCATAGTTTTGTGGCTTACGCCACCCCTTTAGTATGGGGAACTATACCCATTATTTTGCTGTGCCTCTGTCTAGCAGTGACACTGAGGTAATCCCTGGAGTATATCTTCGATCTCCCATCCATTGGTCAAGATTTCTCTTGAACAAGGCCAGCGAGGTGCTCTGCCTCACATATACCGGGATTTTGTTCCACAGCATAGGGAGTCTTTGGGTGATGAATCTATCCCTCCAGCACGTCCTACTAATAGCCGTGTCGAGGTTTAAGTCTCCAGCCCTTGTGGCTCTGATGGATCTAGATTTTTTGAGGTGAAGCATATTCATCAAATCTGGGTTTGACATGGCCTTGTATGTCAGGCAAAGGTCACCTCTGAGCAAGCGATAAGCGACTGAATAGAGCTGGAGTTCTTTCAGTCGGGCAGCATAGGACAGATTTTTGAGACCCTTTATCCTTTTGGTGAGGAACTTTTGTGGCCTCTCCAGCTGCTGCAAGTGTCGGGTCAGATACATTCCGAATGGGGCATTGTACTCAATCATTGGTCTGATGAGTGATGAGTATAGGGAGACTATGACCTCCCTTGATCTAGATGTGAATCCCTTCATGATAAGGTGGGCAATGTAGAAGGTCTTCCTAACTACTTTAGCTACATGGGTGTCGAATGACAGGCTACTGTCAACCTGGGTCCCCAGGTCCCTGATAACTTCTTCTGTGCTCAGAGGATTACCACCTATATGGTAGCTAGGGGTAACCTTGTTTTTCCCGAAGGGTATGACTATGCATTTTTTGGCATTTAACTTTAGGCCATGGCTCTGGCACCAGCCATCCGTTTCTGTGAGACCCTTCTGAAGGATATCTGTGTCAGATGTGTTTTCGACTTCTGGCGCCAATTTGCAGTCATCTGCAAACTTTGTCAGCCATAACCCTCCTGTGTTTGCTTGTACTTGAAAAGTAGATGCCAAACAAGAGTGGGCCCAGGACTGAGCCCTGTGGGACACCACTTGTGACAGGCTTTGAGTCTGACATGGCGCCAGCAACTCTGACCCTGTGGGTTCTGTCACTCAGCCAGTTTGCAACCCATCTTGTGATGTATGGGTTAACATTTAAGCTGATGAGTTTTTCAATGATACCCGAGTGGGGTATTGTATCGAAGGCCTTCGCCAGATCGAGGTAGGCTGTATGAACTGCCTTTCCCTCATCAATGGCTTTGGTGACTGTTTCGAAAAAGTCAACCAAGTTTAAAAGGCATGATCTGCCTTTGACAAAGCCAAACTGGTTGGATCCAAAGTATGCCTACGCAGTACATCAGAACTGTGGGCAAAAGCAATGGAGAAAGCAAGATCTCCGTTGCTTTTTACAAACTGTTTTGCTATGTTAAATGGGTTTAACATAGTGAGACAGCTTTAAAAAAAGCAACGGAGAATCTCCGTTGCTTTTTTTAAAGCTGTCTCGGTATATTAAAACCATTTAACATAGCGAGACAGTTTTGAAAAAAGCAATGGAGAAAGCAAGATCTCCGTTGCTTTTTACAAACTGTCTTGCTATGTTAAAGGAGTTTAACATAGCAAAACAGTGAGAAAAAAAGAGTTATAGTAATGGAAAAAGTCCGGGCGACCGGACCTTTTTCCATTACTATAACACTGATTTACAATGTGCACGCTGACCAATCATCGTGCACGTTTTTGAATATTAATGGGGGGGAGTTGTATAAATATCAATAAAATTCAAGGCAGGCAAAGGAAGAGGAAATTAAGAGGGGCAAGTAGGTATGCAGCAAAAACTAAGGACAGAGACTTGAGAATGAAAGGCTGTTCAAGGAATGGAATCAAACATCAAGGAGGATTTAGAAATCTGAGAAGTGTGAGAAGAACCACAATAGTTTAAGATCTCGGTCATAGATACAATTCAAGATGTTGTGGTAAAAGCACACAGTAGGGTATAAAGACTGAGCTTTCTAGTGTTTGAGGCTGGAAATATAGAGCTGATAAGTATATTTTTGGCACTTTAACTTTTTCACTTTAACTGTTCAGAGTTCTGCACTGTCTTTATTTTTGCTTGATTTAATTATTTATATATTTGCTGGCAGAATTTTGTTTTCTGATCTTGCTGAAACTTTTTTCTTCCACCCCCACCCTATTACTGTTGTGTTTTTAAAGTTGGTGGCTTTTGCAGTTGTGTTGCCCTATTGTAAATTTGATCTGGGACACTCCTCCCAGTCCCATCTCTTTAGCTCATTCTACCTAATACAGAGATCATTTGGGAAGGCCACATACCTTAGTCCCTTAACCTTGAATTATCCTCTGTTCCTGCTCTCTCCCTTTTTACTTTATAAAAAAGACACTTTATTCAGCTGCTTATATTTTCTAATTTGTGTTTCTTCCTACTACTCTGTTACTTTATCTTGCATTGCTTTTTTCTGCTACTTGCTGCCTGTTCTCTAAAAGTGTTCAACTGCATCCTTTATGTTGCATTTATTACTGCTTGTTTATAGCCTGTCTAAATTGTTAAGTGTTATTCTTAAGTATTATTCTAAGCTCTTAGTTTTGGTTTGAGCACTTGGGCTTTAGACCCACTCCTTAGCTCTCCCTGGCCTTTCTCCATCAGATTCTGACAAATACGGATGGACAATTTCCGGCAGTTTCTCCTGCCAGTTTGGTTGATCTGGGCATCCTGAGAGAGTGTATCAACTGCCTCATGTACACGGACAAACATCTACTACTACCAACTAGGAACACAATTTGTGAGAGATGCAATGACATTACTTAGAGTTTAAGCTTTCTCCCCCTCAATCCAGTATATCTGGCACAGTAAAGGTTGTCAACACAATCACTACACCTCAAACACCACCCACACCTACACAGCACACACCTACATATGCAGAAGTCCTCCACATAAACATACCCAAACAAAGGAGACCTCCGAAGCACAAACAACACGATCTCCACAGCCCTCCACACCACATACCATGCATAGTCCACACACCTGTGCCTCACAGCCACTAAGGCTTCACCATAAAACAAACATACTAGTCATAGGAGACAACATTGTAAGGCACACAGATGTGCCTCTCACCAGGCTGGATAAGGAGAAATTCACAGTTAGTTGTCTGTCAGGTGCCAGAATCCGCCATATCACATACACACTCAAATCTCTCAACAACAGGTACTGTTATGACTCTGTCATAGTCCGTGTTGGCATGAATGACTTGAGACGTACCTCTCTGGACTATATGAAGAGAGACATGGTTGAGCTCCCTGATTATGTGTCCCAGGCAGGTACGTTCCTAGCCTTAAGCAGCATTCTGCCATCACCCAGAATGATGCCTCAATGCAAACAGAAAATGACTGACTTTAACATTTGGCTTAGTTTCTGGTGTCATTTTAGGGGGATCCAGTACCTGACAGCCTGGGAAGATATGATCGACATACCATGATGCTTTGCCAGAGATGGCCTGCATCTGTCTCACATTGGATTCAGGCTTCTGGCAAAGGCTGTTGCCTCCCATAGAGTGCCTTTTTTAGGAAAAGTGATGAGGTTAAAACTATCAACATAAAAATTTCAACAAAACACAAATTAAAGGTCATGCTGCTAAACGCTACAAGTCTAAACATGAAACTGCACTAATTGCAAGTATTCCTAACCCTGGAAAATGCTGACATCTGTGCAGTCACAGAAACCTGGTTCAAAGCTGTGGAGAGTATTCAGCCTTACCTGGTTACTCACCTGTCATACATTCAGACCCCAAACTGTGGGCAGTAAACTCAAAGGAGGTGGAGTTTCAATATACATTAAACATATAGACACCTCCAGGCTGGTCAAACAGTATGACACACAGGAGACACTCCAGGTGCAGCTTACCATCAACAAGACCCCTATTCAAATTATAGCTAGCTACCGGCCCCCAAATCTGACTGAAGATTCCCAATCTGCCGATTTGGACCTCTTCAAATCTATCAAGATTCAACCCTTTACACTGATCCTGGGTGACTTTAACTTCCAAAACATAGACTGGAAGAACTACTCATGCCAGAACAGAAATGCCCAGATATTCCTTGATTTTGTCAATGCAAATGCCTTGGAACAGCTAGTTGTTACCCCCACAAGAGGTGATAATATCTTGAATTTGGTATTAACCAACATGAGTGACCACTGCATTATCGCTATAGTATCATCCTCCCTGGTAAGATCCGACCACAAAGTGGTCACGTTCAAAGTCACCATCTCCCCCAACCCCCTCTAGCTAGGATCAGACATAAAAACTTCTCCAAAGCTGATTACGGCCTCTTGAGGGATGGTATAAACATCTTAACTGCCCCCTCCCCCTCTGTAGGAACTGGCGCCAATATCCAAACCTACACAAAAGCACTATACGAGCATTTATATAGATTCATGGAATCAGAAATACCCAACAGGACTAAATAATCCTCCACAAGGAAGAGTAAACCTGTCTGGTGGACATCTGCAATAAATAAACATTATAACAAAAGGAAAAAATTGCTGTCCAAGACCAAGAAGGAGCAGGTGTTCAATTGGAAGCAATGGTTCCTTAGCCTGAACAAGCAAATAAGAGCACTAGTGAAATTGCCCAATGCAAACTTCGAGTCCAAATTGGCCACCTCTACTAGAGATAATCATAAGGCCTTCTTCACATATGCCTAGAACCTCAAAGGAAGCACCCAGATTTGTTCAAAACTGGTGGTCAAGAACACCACATATACAAATGCTGTGGATATAGCAAACTTGCTGGCTGACAGATTCAGCAAAAACTTTAACCTTCTGTGCCCCCCATCAGTAAATCAGGACATCCCCAGTACCTGCCCCCTACGCCTTATATCTAGGGAACAGGTCATCACTGCTCTCTCTCAAAGACAAAAAAATACAGCCTCCATGGGACCCGATAACATCCCAGGCTGCATCTTACGTGAACTCAGGCAGGAACTTGCAGCACCATTAGGCACCCTATTCAACCAAAGCCTGAGTACTGGCTTCATCCCAGCTGAGTGGAGGACAGCCACTGTCATCCCTTTACACAAAGGTAAAGCGCCCACTGAACTGGGAAATTATAGACCCATCAGCCTAACTAGCCTGATCTGCAAGGCCATGGAACATATTATCATGGTCCTCATTAACAAGGACATTGGCAACCTCCAAACACTCGATCCCACACAGTTTGGCTTTGTCAAGGGGAGGTCATGCCTGTTAAATTTGGTCGACTTCTTTGAGACTGTCACCAATGCCATGGACGAGGGGAAGATGATGCACACCGCCTACCTTGACCTGGCCAAAGCCTTTAATACTATTCCCCACTTGGGCATAATAGATAAACTCTCTCAACTAGGCATCAATCCATATGTTACCAGATGGATAGCAAACTGGTTCACTGATAGAACCCATGTAGTCAAAATAGGAGAAGCCACCTCAAGCAGTAGACCCGTAACAAGTGGCGTACCTCAGGGTTCAGTCTTGGGGCCTCTGTTATTTGGGATATACTTTTCTGAGGTGCAGGCCAAAACCAATGGGCTATGGCTGACCGAGTTTGCAGATGACTGCAAGCTGGGTGCTGTCATCAGTTCCCCTAGTGATGTGGACATCCTCCAAGTGGGTCTCACTCAGACAAATGACAGGTGCTAGAAACATGGTCTCAAGCTGAATACCAAAAAATGCATCATCATCCCCTTTGGGAATAATGACGTCCCCACAAATTATCACATTAATAACAATGTCCTAATCCTGCAATCAGTCATGAGGGATTTGGGCACCCAGGTTGATAGCAACCTGACTTTTGACCACCATGCTGCTTCCATTGTACAGAAAGCCTTTTACATGGCCCACCTCATAAGTAACGGTATCTCATTCAGGGACACGGCGGTCATAACATCCCTGTATTTTTCCCTTATAAGGTCCATTATTGAGTACAATGCCCCTTTTGGCATGTACCTCGCAAAGCACATGCAGCAGCTGGAGAGACCACAGCAGTTCCTCACCAGGAAAACCCATGGCCTCAAACATCTACCATACACAGACAGGGTACAAAGCCCTATCCCTCTACTCAGTTTCATATAGACTCCTCAGAGGTGACCTCTGTCTGGCATACAAGGTGATCACAGACCCTAACTTGATGGGATTGCTGCATATCCGCAAGTCAAACTCCACTCAAGTAACCAGCCTCAACCTGGTGTGTGACATCAACAAGACTTGTTGGCAGGACAGATTAGTGTCACAGAGACTCCCCCATCTATGGAATAGACTCCCTCTCCACATCAAGTAGAATACCTCTTTAGCCCTTTTTAAGTGCAACCTGGATAACTAGATGGGAAACAGACTGGGGCATTGAGTGCTGATTTGTCTAAACATAGGCTAAACTCTTGGCTAGGCTTATAAGAGACCAATAGTCTAGTAACCTCCTTTGATCCTATGATCCTATAGAAGTTCACAGAACTTTGTAGGGTTGAGGTCAGAAGGCTAATGGCAGTGATAAGGGCAAGCAAATCAATAGCAGATAAGAGGGGTTATGGGAAAAAATAATGTTAGTGACCAGCAAAGAAAGGGCAGGCATTAAGGATTAGCAAGGACTGAGAAGACTGAGCACTATGGGAAGGAAGGAGCTAGAATTCAGGAGGACAGGCAGAGAGTGTGCAGAGGATAAAAAGTGCAAAGAGAGCATAAGTGCTATGAAAGGAAGATGCAGTTAGGAATGGAAGAGTTGATGGAAGAAGTGGAGGACTAAATGATGAATGCTAGAAGCTAGGAGGATCTTTAAAGTTATCTTTCAAGAATTAGGAAAGCAGATAAGAGACAGTAAATGATTTAGAAATAAATGGGCCACTATTGGAGAAAGCCAGCACTGCCAGTGAGTGAAGAAAGAGTATGACATTACTAGGGGCTGATTGATCAGGAAGGAAACTAATTATGAGATATTTTCTGATGAAGTAGATCAAGTGGGAAAGTAAAGTTTGTTGAGAGTAGAGATTTGATGCCCCACCACTGGCCCAGTAATCAAGGAGCCTCAATCCTCACCACTGGCAAAAGTGAGGGATGTACACACAGTATTTCCAGATGTAGCTTTCTGCATCAAGTGCAATTTCCCTTAAGAACACACAGAGACCACAGTCAGTCTGGGGATTGTTTCTCTGTCTTTCTCCAGATCCCCACTAAGACTCACCACCGGCACAGCTATAGAGTTGAGATCTCAGCTGAGTGGCCAAGCCAAGACCTCCAGCACCCTCTCCGTCCAACCAGTGCTTCATGTCCCTGCCCAAGTAGCTCACACACACACACACACACACACACACACACACACACACACACACACACACACACACACACACACACACACACACACAAACACACACACACATACACACACACACACACACACACACACACACACACACACACACACACACACACACACACACACACACCTGGGAAAGGCTGGCACAGGTTTACTAGCTATGGACCATTTTTCCCAGACTATAAGGTAGTTATCATTGCCACCAGCCAACTCTTTATCAGCTACTTTAAGATCCTTACCAAAGGGTGTCCAATCTTACTGCATAATGTTACTATTAATCCAAATGGTAGTTTGACCAAGAACAAGGCTATTAGGTGTGGCCCATAGTGTCAGCAAATAAATATGCAAGTACTCTCAGAGCTTAAATATGTCTCTGCACAGACAGCCACAATGAAAGGTTTAAATATATTTAATAATAAATAATAAAAGAACAAGAAAATATTCCATAAATAATCACAGTTATATCAGAGTTCAAAATCAGAGGAAATATTTAAAACATTGCAGAAAAGTCTTGAATAAATAAAGAAAACATCAAAGCTATACTTCACTATATTCCTGTCTGAAGCTAAGAGAAATTACTGTACCCTAGTTAACTTACTTACAGAACAACAAGCAGGCAGACACGGTGAGTAGGTCTTTCAGCTGATGCTGCCAGGTGAAAGGCAAAATACAAAATGCCCAGTCTGTCTCTCAGAGAGTTCTTAAATTAATATTTCTGATATTACTGCTGGAGTAGCTGGCAGCATGACATCACTTCTTGTCATCTGACTATCACTTCCTAGGCTCACAACCATTGATGTTAGCATCTACCTGCGAAAACACATAGACCTTAGATCTTTTGGCAAGTGGTGGAAGTCATAAAATAATTTACATTCCTCCACATTTAAAGGCAATACAAAAACTTTTAGTTCTAGACATTGTCTCCTGTTGCACTGAAACCATCTTTTATGGTGCAGTTATAAAATAATTTAATTTCAACTATTTTTCTGAAGTTTTGCAAGTTAACCTTCTATGTGCCAGTTCCCGCTGTTAAAATATATATATATACACTTACACAGTTACAATAGTTCAACAGTAAAACCAGGAACCTGGTAAAAGAACTTTGTCGTGTTGAGAAGTTGTCCAAGGATTTTGGTTCTACTGTTTTGTACAGTTACAATAGTTTATATACATTAATGGTCTTTTCCAGTAGGGTACACTGAGGATACATCTTTAAGCTGAGTACTCTACAAAATATCGCTTCAGCACACATCTGTACAAACCATCTTATATGACATACATTTCTAATACATTTGTAACACAAGCATATGAATCATGTTGATATTCACAAATGACACATAACCATTTACAAAATTCCAGACAGCTGTGCTGGCAGTATCTCCCTCTGTCACACTTCTGCATAAATCATATTAATATTCACAAATTACATATAATTATTTTCAAAATTCTAGATAGCTAGGCTGACAATATTTCTTTTTGTGACAAGAGACTGGCAAATCTCATCCTACAGAGAACTAGTTAAATTATATCAAAAGCAGTATGCATAGGAAGGGACAGACACCACAAAACTATGCACTGAAGAACAAATAATTGTAAAAAAAGGAACCCAAGAAAAAGCAAAGCAGATGTAGTGAAGATGGTGGAGGTGTGAATGAGATATGGGAAAATTGTTATAATGATTTAACAGAAAGCATCTATGTTCAACAAAATGGTCAAAGTACGCATCTTGAAAGAAATAGGCAGAAAGTTCAAGTGCAGTCATAAAAAATTCTAAAGGGGTGCTATGAAACATAAGTGGGTAAGGCAAGGGGATGAGATCCAGTAGAAAAACAAGTAATAAATGAAGCTACCGAAGAGAAAACTGTGTTACTAAATGTGACTTCACTGCAGTATTTAAAGAAGAGTAGAGGAGAAGTATTTCCATAATGGATTGGTGTATAAGGGTTAAAGGTGGACAGACTGAATGAAAATGTAGTGGCTAAAGATGAGATGAGAATAGATCGTATAGTAATACGAATAGCGAGCTTTGCTAATGCGTCCGTCTCGAGTGTCATAACATAGTTAGGTAGGGGTTTGAATCCTGCAAATGCCCAGTGTGTGTGGAGGGGGGTTAGTGTGTGTGTGCAAGTCTGTATCTAGGAGGACTAAGGAGATAAAAAGCAGAAGTACCAGATGAACTGCCTCAGTTAGCATTCAAGAAACTGCCTTAATGAAGTGCACACCAGGCTATACTGTCTCTCCTCAAAAAGAGTGGTAATAGTACCCCGGGCTGGAAGATTACAGTTGCACTGCCTTTGTTGAAATCCATCCATTTGACTTGTAGTTTTAATTTAGTTATATTCTGATTTGTTCTAGATAGTCATGGGGTTGAGGGAACTTTCCTGTATCACTGAGGTACAGTGAACCTAGATTTGACAATAGTGAGAACAGGGGTATAGGATGCAGCTTCCATCAGTGGGGGGTGTTGATGGCTGTGTTTCCATCCACAAGCCCTTTTTCCCATTTTTGCACATGGAGTTAGGCTGTCACTTCAACAGTGACAACCATCTAGAGCCAATGTTCACATTGCTGGATACCTAGCCCTGCCATATTTGCTATTATCATTAATACAGTTTAATTTGTCTAGAAATTGCATTCACACAACTGATTATGGGTGAATCACTCTAGATTCCCTTTGCTCAAAGGATGAGCTGATCTGGGATGGAAACTGGCAACTACAAGCCAATTAGCCTCACTTCCAATGAAGGGCATGCCATGGAAACAGCTCTGTGTGAAAGGTTGCTCAGCTTGCTTAATGAACATGGTCTGAAAGGTGCTCAACAGCTGAATTTAAGAATAACAGGTCTTGACAGCCTAATTTCATCCAATGCTATGACTGGTATCCAAAGAGACAGGTAAGGGTAATAGAGTGAATGTCTTTTATTTTATTTTTTATTTAGCGTTTGTTTACCAGGATAGTCTGGTTGTGATGACTTGCAGACCCCCTTTCAGCAGAGGTGTGGGGAGAAAACGCTGAGAGAAGAAAGGAGCCACTTTTGAGATTTTAAGTATTTTGCTTCAGATTATTTGTTAAGTTTTTCTGCATTGCTGTCTACTTTTGAGCATTTTCTGGCTTGTTAAACTTGATTTCTGTGTTGGTAACTGTATTTAGAACACAACCTAGAGCAGATTACTGAATTTCCTGCCTGCACTTATTTTTAAAATCTTTTTTTTTCTTAAAACTTGCATTTTATCTGTCTCTGGCATAGCACTCAAGTGTGGGGTCATTTACTGCACTATTCTAACTTGTTGATACTTGTGAACCTTTGCTTTCCTTAAAAAAAAAACAAAAAAACAAAAAAATATTGCTTTTTTCCCACTTTTCTGAGATTTAAAAAAGTTCAGTTACAGATTTGCTGTTCTGAACTGTTTGTAAGTTTCTTGGAGGCCATTGCTTGGGCTAAAGGGAAGTCTCTGTGTTCATCAGTGGCAGTGATAAACATTGAGCAGCCTGCCTGCCCCTGTGGGAGTGGTTACTGCCTTGAAACTGTAGTTTTATTGGCCATTTTGGGTCAATTCCAAACTCCTTGATCTCCCTCTCTTAAAACCCGATTGCCTCGTGGTTTTGGCATCTTTTTGGACTTGTTGGCTGTTGGTGAAGCACCCACCAAGAGGAGAAAATGCTGAGAGAAGAAAGGAGACACTTTTGAGACTTTAAGTATTTTGCTTCAGATTATTTGTTAAGTTTTTCTGCATTGCCGCCTACTTTTGAGCATTTTCTGGCTTGTTAAACTTGATTTCTGTGTTGGTAATTGTATTTAGAACACAACCTAGAGCTGATTACTGAATTCCCTGCCTGCACTTATTTTTAAAATCGTTTTTTTTCTTAAAACTTGCATTTTATCTGTCTCTGGCCTAGCACTCAAGTGTGGGGTCATTTACTGCACTGTTCTAACTTGTTGATACTTGTGAACCTCTGCTTTCCTTAAAAAAAACAAAAAAAAACAAAGAAATCTTGCTTTTTTTCTCACTTTTCTGAGATTTAAAAAAGTTCAGTTACAGATTTGCTGTTCTGAACTGTCTGTAAGTTTCTTGGAGGCCATTGTTTGCTTGGGCTAAAGGGAAGTCTCTGTGTTCATCAGTGGCAGTGATAAACATTGAGCAGAATGCCTGCCCCTGTGGGAGTGTTTACTGCCTTGAAACTGTAGTTTTATTGGCCATTTTGGGTCAATTCCAAACTCCTTGATCTCCCTCTCTTAAAACCCTCTTTTGCGCGGTTTTGCGCATTTTTGCGCATAGCGCAACATTGGGCGATGCTGCCTAATTGGGTTTAAACTATTCCTGGCTCCACAAAGTCTGCTCTTCACTTTTTCCCTTAGAACTGCTCTATCTCTCAAATTAAACACCATATTCTCATTCTAAGGCCCCTCACTGGTCCAAATAAGTAATCTTACAAGTTAGCACTAATAAACCATAAGCACTACTTACTCTTATACTCTCTACGATTACCTTGTCCCCTATTGGTCCATTTTATTTCAGTTCCCTGTATTACTCTAGCATGTCCAAAGGTCAGTCAATGGTTTCCTCTCCAGTCCAGCTGGTGAATCTGGGAATTTTGAGGCAATGTTACAACTGTCTCATGTACACGGACAACCCTCTCCTCCTCCAAACAGGTTCAAATATATGTGAGAGATGCAACCATATAGCCAAACTGGAGGCTGAGCTCTCCCATCTCAAAACTGGTGTAACCAGTCAGGAGGAGAAGGTAACCTCACACAACACAATTCCAGTATCACATAGTCCCACCACAACAGCGAACCAAACACATAAAAACACAAAAACATACTCGGAGGCTCTAAATAAAAATCTACCTAAGCAACAGAGACCTCCAAAGCAGACATCCAAGCAATCGCTACCCCAAAACAAAACACGTACAACACATAGCACACAAAGTCAGTGTGCCAAGCAGTCACAGCCCTTAAGGCTGAATAACACACCTGATACCCTTGTAATAGGTGACTCTAGTGTCAGACACACTGACGTCCCGCTCACCAGGCTGAATAAAGAGAAGGTCACAGTGAGCTGCCTGTCGGGCGCTAGGATCCACCACATAAGGCAAGCACTCAGGTCACTCCAAAGCAAATACAAATATGACTCAGTCATTGTACATGCTGGCGTGAATGACCTGAGATGTATCTCCCTCGACTACATGAAAAGAGACATAGAGGAGCTCTTTGATCATGTAGCCCAGGCCGGTATGACCCTGACCTTGAGCACCATCTTACCCTCACCTAGAATGATGCCACAGTATAAAGACAAAATGATCGATTTTAACAATTGGCTAAAATTTTGGTGTCATTCAAAGGGGATCCAGTGTCTGTCAGCCTGGGATGACATGCTCGACAAGCCACGTTGCTTCGCTAGGGACGGCTTGCACCTGTCACCCCTGGGCTTTCGGATATTGGCAAAGGCTCTTGCCACCCCCATAGTGCCTTTTTTAGGCAAGGCTCAAAAGTCAAACCCACCTCCATAGACAGCACAAGGAACAAAAAACTAAGGGTAATGCTGCTAAACGCCAGAAGTCTTAACCTCAAGATGCATGCACTCGAAGCTCTCCTCAGTATGGAGAACATCGATATCTGTGCAGTGACAGAAACCTGGTTCAAGGCACCAGAGAGCACCCCAGCACTACCAGGTTATACCTCATATCATGCTTTTCGGCCCCAAAACCCGGACCGAACCACAAAAGGAGGGGGAGTTCCAATATTTATCAAGGATATCCATACCTCCAGGTTAGTGGCACTGCACAAAGTATCGGAGACCATCCATGTGCAACTGACAGTGGGCAAGACTGCTTTTCAGTTTATAGCATCCTACAGACCACCCTCTCAAAGTCAGGAATCCCACTCGGCTTTCCTGAAAACATTGGAGAACACTAAGATCTCTCCGAACACCATTGTACTGGGCGACTTCAACTACCCAAACATAGACTGGGAGCATTACTCAAGCCCCAGCACCTTAGCCCAAAGGTTCATGGAATTTATAAACTCAAATGTAATGGAACAACTAGTCACCACTCCCACAAGAGGGGAAAACATACTAGACCTGATCATTACCAACATGGGGACTCTATGCTCCATACCAGAAGTATATCCCTCATTGGTAAGATCAGACCATAAATTAATTTCACTGGATATCCACATCCCGACCCCACCCCCAGCCCAGAAAACCACAGGGAAAAACTTCTCAAAAGCGAACTTCACACTTCTCAAAACTGAAGTGGAATCCTTCAAGGCCCCAGGGCCAGTGGAAACTACGGCCCAAACTGCAGAATCCTATATAAACGCATTCTATGGACATCTCCAGGAATGCATGGATCATGCTATCCCAAACAAAATCAAGACCCAATCATCCAAAGGCAGGCATCCAGTCTGGTGGACCCCAGCCATAAATAAACTGTACAACAGAAGGAGGAAGCTACTACATGATAGAGCAAAATCCCTAAAAGGGAAGGCATCTCTGATCAGTACTAGCAAAAAATTACGATCCCTCATAAAATTCTCCAAGGCCAGCTTCAAGAGAAAAATTGCACAGGACGCTAAAGACAATCATAAGACTTTTTTCAGTTATGTTAGGAACCTGGAATGCAACTCCCAGACTTGTTCTGATTTGATTCTAAATGACAAAAAATACACTGAACCCACAGACATCGCCAATATCCTGGCAGACAGGTTCAGTGCAACCCCCCCCCCCAAAAGAATAAGTATCTATCCCGGCAGAGTGCAGCCTCCCAAACATCTCTGATGCTCCGGTGAAGGCCGCCCTCTCCAAAGCAAAAAACACTGCTTCCATGGGACCAGATGGCGTCCCGGGTTGTGTCCTACATGAACTCCAAGAAAAACTAATCCCTCAAGTAAAACTGCTGTACAATCTCAGCCTCACTACAGGATATGTGCCCAAAGAATGGCGTACAGCAACAGTGGTCCCACTCCACAAATGTGGCACCTCTGCGGACCCTGGAAACTATCGCCCCCATAAGCCTGACTAGCCTAGTATGCAAGGCTATGGAGAGGATCATCATGGAACTCATAAACAAGGACATTGGGGACCTACAGACACTAGATCCTACCCAATTTGGCTTCGTCAAGGGCAGATCCTGCCTTTTGAACCTGGTCGACTTCTTCGAAACAGTCACCAAGGCCATAGATGAAGGGAAGGTAGTCCACACAGCCTATCTGGACTTCGCAAAGGCATTTGACACAATACCCGACTCGGGCATCATAGATAAGCTATCCAGCCTAAATATAAACCCCTATGTCACAAGATGGGTCACAAACTGGCTTAAAGACAGAACCCACAGAGTGAGAGTTGCTGGAGCCATGTCAGACTCGAAACCGGTCACAAGTGGCATCCCACAAGGTTCTGTTCTGGGACCTCTCTTGTTCGGTATTTACTTTTCTGAGGTACAGGCCAACGTGGGAGGACTATGGCTCACCAAGTTCGGAGATGACTGCAAACTGTGCGCCATAATCAACTCTCCAGCTGACACAAACATCCTTCAAAAAGGTCTCGCAGAGATGGATAACTGGTGCCAGAGCCATGGTCTAAAGCTAAATGCCAAAAAGTGTATAGTCATACCCTTTGGCAAAAACAATGTGCCCACAAATTACCACATAGGTGGTAACCCATTAAGTACAGAGAAAGTAATTAGGGATCTGGGGACCCAAGTTGATAGCAATCTCTCCTTTGACAACCACATTGTCAAAGTGGTTAGAAAGAACTTCTACATAGCCCACCTCATCATGAAAGGATTCACATCTAGATCAAGAGAGGTAATCGTGCCCCTTTATTCATCCCTCATCAGGCCCATCATAGAATACAATGCCCCCTTTGGGATGTACCTTACCCGACACCTGCAGCAATTAGAAAGACCCCAAAAGTACCTCACCAGGAGGATCAAGGGACTCAAACAGATGCCATATGCTGCTCGGTTAAAAAAACTCCAGCTCTACTCAGTTGCATACTGCCTACTTCGAGGCAATCTATGCCTGACATATAAAGCTATGTCCAACCCAGAATTAATTGACATGCTCCACCTCAGTAAATCTAAATCCCTTAGAGCCACGCGCTCGAGGGACTTGAACCTCAGCACAGAAATAAATAGAACATGCTGGAGGGACAGATTCATAACCCAGAGGCTCCCTTCGCTCTGGAATAGAATTCCAATTCATGTTAGGCAGAGCACCTCACTGACTCTCTTCAAGAAGAATCTCGATAAGTGGATGGGGGATCGTAGGTTTGTCCCAGGGATTACTTCTGTGTCACTATTAGACAGAGGCACAGTAAACTAAACTTTAAAAAGGGCACAGTATACTCAAATCAAGGGGTGGCGTAAGCCAAATACAATCGGGCTAGGCTTATAAATGCCCCAGGGCAGATAGCCTAGTATGAACCTATGAACCTATGAACCTAAAAGCTCCACAGGTATTTTAAGATTAAACTGGTTTATAACTTCAGTTTACATATACTCCACACACATACAAGAGAAGAATAGTAATAATCATGTTAGAATTTCCCTACAATTTAACTGATTAAATAACTTACCATAAACTGAATTTTACAACTTACATATCTTAAACATACAAGAGGAAAAAAATGATATTGTTAGAGAAAAACTGAATACAACAATATCTAAGACTTATACGTGTGATTGTGGTGATGTAGGATTATAAAGCCTGTAATCTGTGTAATAGAAATAATATTTTATTGAAAACATAAAAGTTGTTAATTTGGTTAGGAGATGGATAGCTAGTTATGAAAGAAGGTAAAGAGTGTGAGGAAGAAGAGGAAAGATGATAGGCATAAATTAGTTAAACAGGAAAATAAATAAAGATGAGGCTGGGGAAAAGAAGAGGTGAGAGGGGTAGTGATGAGGGAGTTGTGTGCAATGAGGCTACATTACTGTTGTGCAGGAGCATAGCCAGTTGTAAGAGAAAGGTGTTCTTTAAGAAGCAGTTTAAAACAAGCTAGGTGTGTGGTCTGCTTTACATTGAGTTGGGTGACATTCCACTTTTTTGTTACATAATTTGAATAGAGGAAATCGTCTGCTAAGTTTTTTTTTTATTTGGTAGTTAATAGCAGTGATTGGTGGTGTAGTGGTTAGCGTTGTCACCTCACAGCAAGAGGTTCTCCAGTTCGATCCTCAGCTGGGATGCCTTTTGTGCGGAGTCTGCATGTCCTCCCTGTGGTCACATGGGTTTGCTCCAGTTTCCTCCCACATCCCAAAGACATGCTGTAGGTGGATTGGACACTCTAAATTCACCCTAGGTGTGTGTGCCTTCTGTGAAGGTTGAGTGTTGGGCTCGCAACTCAACACCATAAAACTCCACTGCCAATCATGAGCAGACAGGTGATCTGCTGTGGTGACCCCTAACTGGGAAAAAGTGGAATGAAGTGTTCTTTTTGGAGAGTAGTATGATGTAGTGTTTTGAAGTGCTGGACAATTATCAGGTTGTTGTATAAGAGTATGAGTTGTAATTAATTGGGAGTAAGTTAGGTGGTTAAGTAATTCTAGCCACTTTAATTTATTTAGGGCATGACAATGATAAGAATAGGATGGGTGGTTGATGGCAAATTTTGCAATTTTATTGTTAATATAAACTTTGTTTAGATAATAAGTTAGATTTGGTGAGTTAGTATAGGGAAGCATAAAGTAGTGAGGGTAGGAGGTAAGCATTTACTAGATTTTCCTAGTGTTGTTTGTAAGGTAGTATTTGGTTTTACATAAAGTCTCAAGTTTTTGATTTTTTTTATTACTTGAGCAATATGGTGATCATATTTTAGATTATCATCTATAACGACACCGGGTCTATATCACATCGTCTAACTTTTATTTTATTGAATAACTAATCATCGAACCCTAATTGTCAAACTCTCTATTCAGCGAATGACCTAAACATTGAACTGGAATTCATCAAAATATTTTGGTTGGCCAACACTATGAAAAGTAATTTTTTTTTTGCATTTTTGCAAGGGGCTGTGCCCCCCAACCCCCCTGTAAATGAAATATACCAACTCTGAGATCACACTACAATGGGGTAATGGGTAAATTGTGGCCAGTTGTCATGCCAATCACACTTTTTTTTTCAGGATGGCCAACTAAAACAATGTTTAGGTTGTTCACTGAATAGGGAGTTTGACAATTACTGTTTGATGATTAGTTACTCAATAAAATAAACGTTCGACAATATGATATAGACCCATGACATGTAGTAGTTTGAGTAACTACTTCTAGTGGTTTGTTATTGATAGAGATGATGGAAAAGGACTAATTAAGCTCTGAGGTGTTTTATGGGGTGAATAGCATGAGGATGAGAAGCAGATGAGATTTTGATAATCATGATTCTATAGAAGGAAAAGAGTCCTATGTAACTTTTTGCAGTAAGGAAAAGGTAGGGGAGTAGAAGATGAGGGTGGAGTCATCTGCATATTGAATAAATGAAGCATGTTTAGAGACTGTGTGTAAAGAGTTGGTACAGATATTAAATAGTAAGGGACCAAGTATTGAACCCTGTGGCAAACCTATCGTTACTGGATAAGAATGAGAGTTTTTTTCCATAAAACTGCTTGCTCCCTGTTAGACAGATAGTTATAAAACCACGTTATGATGTCAGTGAGAGGTGAAGTTTGAAGAGTTCTGTTAGAAATTGTTGATGTGGGACAGTACTGAACTCTTTGCATAGGTGCAAAAAGATGATTGCAACATAATAACCCTTTTTCCTTTCTGTGAAGATGATATTTAAGAAACTCAAAATAGCTGTTGTGATACTATGTTTAGGTCTGAAACCACATTGTGTATTTGTGATGAAGTTAAATAGCTCACAATCTGGGTGTGAATACATCTTTCAATTATTATAGCCAGTGGATTTTTATTTGCTGCTTTGTGATGTTTCTTAAATGTCAAAAATTTTAAATAGCTGTTTGAGTTTTACTTTTTAGCCACGTATTCCATGCCCTGCCTCTTTGAGTCATAAGTTGCTTAGTATCTCTAGTCAGCCATGGGGATGGGTTATATTCTATTCTTATAGACCTTAATGAGGCTTGCTGATTTAATATATTAAGAAAAGTAGTGCTGAGTTAAGATACTGCTTCATTAAGTGGTAGGGTTTTAAAAGGTGCCCAGTTACATATTTGCAGTGTTTTGGAAAAAATGTGTTTAGATGAGGAAGTTAAGTTGTGTACTTGATTATAGGGAGTTAATTTCTCATGGCTATTGTAATGTCTAAGGGCAAAAGTGGGCAAATGGTCAGTTAATATATCTGGTAGGCATCTTGAGGAGTGGGTGTTTGTTGTATTGTTTGTGAGCATCCAGTCAAGTATTGCCTGTTCATTACTTTTTTTCCTATTTTAGTGGGAGAGTTTATGATTTGTGAGAAGCTGAATAGGTTAATTGGATGGGATTCTGGTTTCCAGTCAAGGTTAGGTCTCCAAGTATAATACTTTCAAAGGGGGTGTTGTAGTTAAACCAGCTTAGAATATCTTCTGCAGTCTTTGCATTGTCGCCTGGTGTAATATATACTTTGCGTAGTGCAGCAATGCATGTTTTTTTTTTTGTTATTTATTTTAAGTAGTGATATTAAGAGTTCTGCATTATAAAATTGGGGAAGTTGTTTGAATAAGGTTCTATGCCTAGTTTATTGTTACATATAACAGCCAACCCCACTCTCTTTTTTAGTCTATCTAGTCTGATGATATTATAGCCAGAAGGTAGTATTTATTGATCTGTTATTCTTTTTTTAACCATGTTTTTGTCATAATGAGTATATCAGGCACATATTGTGAGATGCATGCATTTATGCAATGAACTTTGTTTGTAAGATGTTTTATATTTATAGTAAATATTAAGATACTGGTACTGGTGTTTGGGAAGGTGGGAAGACTACCTTCTGGGTTGGAATTAGTTGCATTGTTGGTTTGGTTTGCTAGGTTTGGTCCAGGGTTGGGATGTATGTTACTACACAGTGATACTAAGTTAGTTGATTGTTAAAAGGAAGTAATTAGTTTTGTAAGGATGCTGTAGTTTGAATTATTATGGTAGACAAAGTTAGAAGAGCTTTAAACATAATTCTGATTGTGCAACTGTTGTGTAGATATTTACTGAAGAAGGGGTACAATAGGGGAGAGTGAAAGAGTTTGGGTAAGATGCTTTGGGAGAAGTATGATTTAGAGAATAATTTATTATCTGAGTTTGTAGGGGAGGTGTGGTGAAAGGGTATAATAAGGTGTAATTGTGTTAGTGATGCAAGAACAAATAAGGAGACAGAAACAAAAAATAATAACTTGACGTTTTGATGAAGTAGTGATTTAGGTTAGAGAGACTACGTGTGTGTGGTATTTGGATAGCTGTTTTGCATTAGGCTAAGTAGTATGAGATAGCAAGGAATTTATATTTAGCTAATTGAGTTGTAAGGGTTGTAAGAATAAGGAAGAAATTTGGTTGGAAGATAGGATGGATGGATATCTTGTTCAAATCAGCTCATTCATATTGTATGCACAGTAGATTTAAAAGAAAAAAATTCAGTGTAATGTGCTTGAGGGGAAATCCATGGAAAACACAAGATCTGACTGGGAGAATATCCACTGGATTGATGGGAGAAAAAGAATACGGAGAGCCAACATGTTTCCTTGACCGAATCTTGCACTGCACTGTGAGAGTACAGTGGCTATGGGAAAGGAAATTCCTGATTATATAGCAAAGGTATGGACTCAAGGGATGTTGATACTGTCATGCATTGTTCAGTTCTAGAGGTCTTGCATGGAAAAAGAAATACACTGCGTTATAGAACCTGTAGAGTTTAGAAAAGAAAGACCAAGATAGTCATAGAAATGGGAAGGTTAAAGTATGAGCGGGTGCAAGTGCTGGGGCATGTGTGAAATGGAGAAGAGACAATGGAGTACAGAGAGAGTGGACATAATACATTGTTAGATATTTTATTTATTTATTTACTGGCATTTGTTAATCAGATTAGTCCAACTGAGCCAGGGGCCCATTTTTCAGTGGAGACCCGAGGAGAAAAGCTCCAGAAGTATTACATATTTTTACAATAAAAATCAAATAAAAAAAAAATAAGAGTACACAATTAAAACCAGATGAAACATAATAAGAAAACTGACAGAGAATATTTGTATGTAGAGTAGGTTATATAACAATTGACAGGTCTAGAGAATATCACACATGAAGTACATACAGGTAGATAAACCATTCTATCACATTTTTTAAAATAAAGATATATATGAATATATATGCTGTGGAAGTGAGGTGAGAGGGAGGTATAAAGGTATATGAGGCACGTACAAGGAAGTAAAGAGTAAACTAGTGAAAAGGAGTTAAAGCTGAGAAGAGGCTAGATGGAAGTTGGTGGCATGAAATTTAGGAAAAGGTAGAAAGAGGTGGAAAGCAAAAGGGTGGAGGGAGAGTCAGATCAGCTGTTAAAAAGTACTGCATTAGTGAGTCAGTAATAAGGCTGTGGAATATTACCAAATATGCAGTGCAATGCAGATCAAAATACAAAGCCAAGCAAGCCTTAGAGAAATGGAAAAGGGAGAAGAACAGAGTTATGCAATATTGTCAGGAGTTTGCTGCAGGCCTGGACAGATTTAATGGGCACTATGCCTTCTGTCAGCTTTTAATTATGCTGACATGTAAAGAAGTCTTGCTGGAAAAAGTAGGGAGTGGTCACTGTTAATAACACTGTCATTTATTTTCTTTTTTCTTTTTTTTTTGTATGATGGTTGTGAACAAATAAAATGGGATTTAACATTGGATTGAAATTGATACTGCAGAGAAATGTAAATGCATATATTCACTGTAGATTATGGTATTTGCCTTAACGTTAAGGTTATCACATTGCTTTAGCTGAGGCATATACTATCACATCCCCCCCTCCCAAAAATGTTTTTGTTATACTGGATGCCCACTTTTTTCAGCACTGTGATAAAAGCACCTAACATTTCGTTCCTTTTTCTATTTTTTGTCTTTTAGCATGCACAACACATTCATTCAGAAGTAGGAGTAGGTTTTATCTAAATTGACCAAAAGATCTCTATGATATGCCAATTGTATAAGGTGTCAGCAAAAATTCTAAAGTGTCTGGTTGAAGTATTGCCACATCACTCAGTATCACAAATTTGCTGCTATCCATTAATAAAGTTAACACAAACGATCAACAGACTGCATTATTGGACAGCAGAAAACACACACACTACTTGATGAAAACAGACTGTATTATTGGACAGCAGAAAACACACACACTACTTGAACAGACAGTGCTTCAGCTAGCCTTGTCATATCATTAAATGTCATGTTGTCTGTACTGATGTTCTGTGTAATTCTGTAACATGATGGCTTGTTTTTCTAGTCCTTATTTAAACATACTACCCATGTTATACAAAATATGTCTTCCTATTATTTAAAGAGTAACTTTGCTTAGTAACTAATTCCTCCATGAGTGCATCAGAGTTCCACTTTATTTAAGTTTGTGTTCAAAAGCCATTAGCCATTTGATGAAAAAAAAATGCTCAACCTTCATTTCTCAGCTTGCCTTACACTAGAACATGTGAAACTTATATTTTAAAGATGCTGAGGTGTGCAGCAGTCTTGCACAATGCATGCAGCAGAACTGCCAATATGCTATCCTTACTAACTCATAATAATCTGATTGGGTGAGCGATGGAATGCAAGCTTTCATTGATTCCACAACCTACAGTGACTGCATCTACTAGCAACATCAGAATGTACATGGATCTAGCTGCACAGAGGCTGCTGTGTTTGACAATACAACCAGAAAATAAAGATTTGTTAACTGAAATAATTTACAGACTACAGCCTTTAGAAGTAAGTGATTCAGTCTCCTAAAAGAAACACTGCTTTAAATGAAGTATCATAGCAATTTCATATGCTGTATACATATTTCTCTAGTTAGGTCTGTATGAGTTATTGTGTTAAATGTTATGTTGCTTCAGAGTGTCATCATGCAGAAAAAAAAATCACTGACCTGAATGGCTCTGGAAGGACAAGACATGTGTGCCAGTACAGTTTGTTTGAAGGGATCCATAGTAGCATAGGTTCATAGATTACTACTAGGCTAACTGCCAATGTGGTCCATTTTAAGCCTAGTCAATTACCCCATGTGAGAATCAAACCCTGCACTTTGTGTCTGTCAGGCAAACACCTTAACCCTTATGCCAACCTCCCTCCCTATAAGCTAAACAATATTTCCACCTGATTCACACACACACACACACATTATATATATATATATATATATATATATATATATATATATATATATATATATATATATATATATATATATATGTGTGTGTGTGTGTGTGTATATGGGTCTACTTTGACCCATTGAAATCACGTTTCAACAAAATGTAAAAAGTGCACTTTTGTCAAAATTTACTTTCATACACAGTACTTGTTGATGTTCCCTTTTTGGCATTGATATTATGGCTATCAGTCTTGTGTACATTTCCTTACACAGACTAGATTCATATTCACACAGCAGAATGCATAGGTTGCTCTGTAGCTAAATTTGAGGGCCACTAGGCAAATTTGCATAGCAGTAAAAATACCCTGCAATCTTGTCTTTGATATCACCCTACAGTTTAAATATGTAGCAGGTGCAGACATTGTTGGTAGATTAAAATGACGTCTCACATGCAGTGTACAAAACTGTCAAGTTAACAGTGTCTACAGCATTAAATGTGCACAGGCTTCAAGAAACAATAAGCCATTCATAAATATATAGTGGTGGTGCTGCGGTAGCGTTGTCGCCTCACAGTAAGACGTTGTCCTGTTTGATTCACAGCTAAAGTGTCTTCTGTGTGGAGACATGCGTGAATGGGCGTATCTTTGTTGAAGGTTGTGCGTTAGGGCTGGCAACTCGGTACGTAAAAATCTACGGCTAATCATTAGCGGACCGGAGTTCCGCTGTGGTGACCCCTAACTGGGAAAAGCCGAAAGATACAACAACAACAACAACTGTATCACTCAAGTAGGATGAGAGGCTGACATTACTTCACCAAATTAAGTTACTGTTGTTGTGCTTTAAGCCTCATTGAGACATTTATCCAGAAATAATAAATTTGGGAAGCAAACTTCTAATAGAAGATAACTGAAAAAAGTAGGCTATTTTTGTATTTTTTCGAATGTTTTTCTCTCCTGGAGATATTCCTACCTCTTAGAAATGTGCCTTGAAGCTCTTGTGGCATTAAAATGTATCTGACATGTTTTTCAGGATTAAGAGAATACCTATTGCCAAAGCAGGTTTACTAGATTACCAAATCGTGTTATTGATCTTTTCACTGAATGATGCACTTGGAATGAAAATTGGATGATATAATAGATTCATAGGTTCATAGATTAGTATAAATTCATAGGTTCATAGATTAGTATAATTTTCTTTATTTTTAAATTTCCTATAAGGTTTGTAATAAGGCCGTTCTTTTAACTATGGATAATCCAGCTAAGTATAACTTGTTTATTATTATTGTACTTTTATTGTAAATCCAGTTTTTAAAATGTCATTAGTTACCCCAGCCTTACATTACCAAATGGTAGTAGATGTTTTGTTTTGCTTTGAAGCAATCACCAAAAGTATAGAGTTATGGAGGATGTCACCTGCCACTGTGTACTACTGTCATGTATTTATACTACCTGGGTAATGCTGTCTTTTTGTACAAGTATATTTGCGCATGCCTAATGTTTTATTTTCTTTTTTCAATTTTGTAGGATAAATTGAATGTTTTTATTGTTGACAAGTAACTGGTACTTGTTCCCCTATTGCAAAACTGCTTTAATCTCAAGGTCTCAAGAGCTAATGTTGTCTCTTAAAAAGTCAAGTAATTTATATTTACACCAGAGCCTGTACAATTAAAGAATAGGTTTTCCAAGTCCCTGTGTTAACATTTACAATAATTTATTCCAGATAAAAACGTTTTTTCTTCTTTTAATGCAAGCAACATATTAATTTATAATACCTGTTATAGTAATAGTAAAATAATTCATTTTTATGGGTTTCAAGGAAAGGCAGAAAGTCTATCTTTATATCTGAGGTTTAAGAACCCACCAACTACCTTCTGATTCCTTTTACATCCCTTCTCAGTATTGTTGGATTTCAGTAAACCAAATTGTCCTTCTTTCATGACTGTACGTGAATGTTAATCTTTCAGGCAAATGGATATGTCCCGTCTACTGTTGCTGCACACTACCCAGCTTTAACTATTATTGCAGCAGTTTGGATCCAGTGCATGCTGGGATCCAGCACTCGCTAATTCATATTGTTATTTTTTCCATTAATAAAAACAGTGCACTTTTTGTGAAGTTCTCCAAAAATAATGAGGCATAATGCAAGGTAATATAAACTATTTTTGGATTTAAATTCTCTGCAGGGATGAAACAGCAGGTTATTCTTTGGAATGAAGTGGTTTGTAGAATTCCTACAGAACAGTCTTAAACAATAATAATTTTGCAGTGGAATGAGAGTTGTAGGGCATCTCTGCATGTTATAGACTTTCTATTCTCTGAGCTTCAGATGCCTGAGTCACACTATACTGAGGAACAGAATGACAATGGATGTTATAGTAAATCGCTTCTTGTGTGGTTTCTAAGTACTAGTACTGATACTTTTTGTGGGAGTTTTCTCCCTTCCTTATGTTTCTAGACCAATGAGTTGGTGTATATATATATATATATATATATATATATATATATATATATATATATATATATATATATATATATATATATATTATATATATATATATATATATATATATATATAAAAATCAGGGGGTGTGAGGGTCTTGCCCACCATATTAGGGGTGCAGGGAAGCTTGGCCCTCTGCAAAAAAAAAAAAAAAGCCAACAAAAAAAAACATGCAATTTGAATTTCTCTTTGCAGTGATAGTAGTCAATACATTCATACTCTTTCCATAAATAGTATAATATATTATAATGCATACAAACCCAAATTTATATTTTTTGCTAAACTTTCACAAACAAATTGTTATATCTTGGAAACTGTGCAACCTAGACATATATTGTAAAAACATTTTTGTTAACTAGACATACGCTTTCACGTGACAAGAAATTCCTCTGTGAGTGCATGTTTATTGAGATATTTGCAGAAATATGAAACATATCCTTAATCATATAATTAGCAATATAAATTGCACTGAATATCTCTGAAGATGTGCAACATAAAGTGCAAATATCAAAGACATTTTTCTTCAACAACATTTAAGGTTTCACCTGATGTCATGCAACAGTTTGTAAGTATTAAACACATATGGTAATATTTCATTTTCATAATTGCTAACAAATGACTATCAGTATCTTAGCTATAGTGTGATATAAATGGACATTGGCAATTCATTTTCCTGTCTCCCACTTAGGTATATCAAACTATACCCCTCATAACATGTAGGATTCTCAGTTATAAAAATATGAACATAAATATGAAAATATGAATACAGGGTGACAAATGGTGATTCATCTCTCTACAACAGGACATCCTAGATTAATTATCTTGGTGTCATTTTGGTAATAACTCCTTGAACTTTCCAATACTGCCTACTATTAGCTGGTGAGTCACTTAGTTAAAGAAGCCAGACCCCAAACATTACTGGATGTCATAAGGAACTATGGATGTGAACTGCAAATATACAAAAAAGTCATTATAGGCTTGAATGAGTTAATAATTATTAAGCACTTTCACAGGGATTTACCTCAGAGTATATTTGGCTGGCACTTGATGCAGCTTGTTCATAGGTTCATAGGTATGTACTAGACTAATGTCCCTGGGGCCTTTACAAGCCTAACCCATAGAAGTGCCCTGGCATTGTGCCGCCTGTCATTAGTTCCCAGTGCCTCTAGCAAGTAAAGCCACTGGAGTGATCCCAGGAGTGAACTTTCTATTTCCCATCCACTCATCAAGATTTCTCTTGAAGAGGGCTAGTGAGGTGCTCTGCTTGACATGTATGGAAAGTCTATTCCAGAGCATGAACAGTCTCTGGATTATGAACCTGTCCCTCCAGCATGTTCTGTTGATTGTGGTAATGAGGTTGAGTTCTCTGGAGCATGTGGTGTGGAGAGACTGGGATTTCTTTAGGTGTAGCATTTCTAACAGAGCTGGGTCAGACATGGCTTTGTAAGTCAAGCAGAGATCGCCTCTTAGTAGACGATATGAAACAGAGAATAGCTGGAGTTTTTTGAGTGTGTCTGTGTAGGACATGTGTTTAAGGCCTAGGATCCTCTTCATGAGGTACTTTTGTGGCCTCTCCAACTGTTGCAGGTGTCTAGTAAGGTACATGCCAAATGGGGCATTATACTCTATGATTTGGTCTAATGAGGGAAGAGTAAAAAGAAATGATGACCTATTTCTTACTGGATGCAAAACCCTTGGTAATGAGATGTGCCACATAGAAGGACTTTCTGACCACAGTGGCAATGTGGTGGTCAAAGGAGAGGTTACTGTCAACCTGTGTCCCCAGATCTCTTATAATGCCTTCAGTGTTCAGTGGGCACCCATCGATGTGGTAATTAGTGGGAACTGAGTTTTTCCCAAAGGGGACGATGACACATTTTTGGCATTAAGCTTAAGGCCATGGTTTCTTTTGATCCCAGTCATTGGTCTCAGTGAGGCCTTTCTGTAGGATATCTGCATCACTTGGGAAGTTAATAATGGCTCCCAGCTTGCAGTTGCCTGCGAATTTGGTCAGCCAGAGACCCTTCGTGTTGGTCTAAATCTATGAGCTGGTTCTTGCAGTCCCAGTTTGAGTTCATCAACCTCCATTTATCTATGCTGTGACTCTGAACAATTCACTTATATAGACAGTGATTATGGACTGAGTCTGAAAAAAAAACTTCACGTGGATTAGTATTCTGCCCCAGTTAACCAACAAACATTAAATTAAATCAGTATCAGCTAACTGATTAGAAATCCATCCACTCTGGAGTAATCCGGTTGGGAGCTAGTTAAGTTGCAGCTAGTGTTTTGGAATGGAAGAATAATAAACAAGCACATATATGCAATGTTAGCTTTATTACAGAATGGACATGCATGTTTTTTAAAGTGACTTGCTTATCTGAATGAAGAATCCATTAAATGTGAAACAGACTTGTAATCTTTCTTTGAAGCTTAACTGTATTGTTGAGTTTGCAGGGTAATAGCAATGTTGTAGCCCAAATATTCACTTTGTATATTGTCTTCTAAGTATCATTCAAAAACATTATGGCATGCAAAGTCAAAATGTTGTTTGAAACTGCTGAAACTAATGCTTACGACACAGATTTGTACATCATTGCTTGGTCATGCAATTTCCTAACTGAAAATAATCTTTTTCTAAGGTTGGGGGAAATATATGAAAATAATACATTTATTTATATGTTATACATTTTTATACAAGGTTGTGGGAGCTGTGGAGATTCGACAAACTAGTAACCTTGAGTGCAAAATAAACATTTCCTGCTGCTATCTTGGATGATATATTACAAGCTTTTCACGGAAAGTGGCTTTTGTCAAGATGCAGTGGATTTGTCTTGGAGAAACAGGCTGCCTTTTAAATAAATTAACTTATAAGACACATTTTATGAAGAAAATTAATTAACATCATGCTTATTCACTTTCACTTTTATAAATGCAAGAATTTTAGGTCAGAGGTCTGTATCACATTTTGTAGACAGACCCTTTTAAATGTTTGGTTTATGCAAATAAGGAAGTGGGAAACATCATTTAGAATGATTTCTTTCTTTCAAATATACAAAAGAAAACTGAAATCGACATCCCACTGGGCTTCTATGTGCATTAGCCTGTTGCAGAGAGCTGACTCCTGACGTGTTTTTGTTGCCAGTTGTAGCAGTATATTTCTTCATATGCTGTACATAAAATACAGCACAAGAGCGACAACAATGCATTATAGCTTCCTCAGTATACATCTGCAAATGAACTGTGAACTTTAAAGAACTGCAGTTAAAAAATACTGGCACTAAATACATATAGTGCATATTAAAGTTTGTTCAGTTTTGGTAACTGGATTTGTCCTGCTAAACCAAAATCCTGTTATTGAGGACACTCGGGAGAGTACCTACAGGTACCTATAAAATACAGAAGAATATAAAAACATAGTATAGTAAGAGTAAGAATATTGGACAATTGTGCAAGGTATACTGGAAGGCCTTTGTGTGTTAACTGCATAATTAACACCAGCACAGCTGTAGCATTAAGTAACCTCAAGAGCAAACTATGAGAGATCTCATTGATTACAGATGATAATCAAGATGGGTTAACACATTTAACCCCCGGCATCCTTTCAATTATTTTTATAATGTAAGGCACTACTTTATACTCTGAAGTATTTTGCCTTGTGTAAAATCATAAAAAAGAAGCAAACATTCTTGTTAAAACAGAAATGGCTTTTATTCCATGTTTCTTTGTTTGAGAACAGTGTCATGCATGCTAGCGCTTATATAGTTTGTTCTGTGCTGAAATTCTATTCTGCCTAGCAACAAGAAAGCTGAAGGAAATCCAAGCAGCAGAATGCTGCTTATTTATTTATTTATTTATGTATTTATTTATTTATTGACCGGGAAAGTCCGATTGGATACATGTCCATTTTCAGCGAAGGCCCGGGGAGAAAAGCTCCACAAAAGTAATAATAATAGTACAGTAATACTCAAAGAGAGCAAAAATGTAAAAACATCATTTCAGAAGGTATAACACAGTAGGAATATACTGGCACATGCTAAAGGTTAACAGAGTGAGAAAAGAATATAAATAAATCATTCCACAAATGCTTAGCACAATAGGAAAATGCTACAGTATACAAAAATGTTGAACTCAGCAGGCATAACTGTACATTATGACCTAACCCAACAGATCAATAGAATGGCTGGCTTGCTAACAGTCAGTTAAGTAGAGAAAGACCAAGTTGTTGGATTGGTTTAGTCGGGGTTTAGGTAGGGGCAGAGCCAGTTAGATTTAAAGTATATTTTGAGACTTTTGTTAAATAGGGGTAGAGATGTTTCTTGGGTAAGAGTTGCAGGAAGTTGGTTCCAAATTTTACTGAGTAATAAATAAATAATAGAATCCAGGCCACTAAAGAAGGCAAAATCTCTTTTATAGAAACACACAATTACAGATGATAAGCGCTTTTGTCTTATGGCAAGACTTCTTCAGATAAAAACACAAGTGCTACACATTGCTTTTAAAACCCTCCCAATGAATAACATTTAACATTAAAAAGGTCCACACACAATTACTTGAAAGTAAGAATGGTGAGTATAAAAAACAGAAATTTATCACTTAATTCATATAACTCTCAATGCACATACAAAAATTGTAGTGTGTATATTAAAAATACTTTAAGTATAAAATGTAAAAACATATGTGTGCCTATACTTTACATAAATAGGGGTGGGTGAACATCAAATTCTGACTGCCCTAGCAACCAACACTGGCTTAATGGTAACATATTCATTAAGACCAGGAGGAAACTGAGACTTCAGCCTAAGCTGTCACTTCAACTCTCTATTTAACAAAACATTTTTCATGTCTCCCCCCGGAATTATATTTTATTACATCAATAATACCAAATTTAAAACTAACAAAGGAAGGGCATGAAACTGAGTGTTTTAACTCCACTGACTTTGAGAATTAACACAAGCCATGCAATTGGGCCATACTTAAAGAACTTCCACTAGATGATGCTGTACGCTACTTTAATTCTAAATTCCTCTCCATTCTAGATTCCCATGCTCCTATCCGCACCCTCAGAGCCAAAACTAAGACTTCCCCCTGGCTCTCTAAAGTAACCAAAACCAAAATCATAGCAAGAAATAAAGCATGGGACAAATGGCCCACCTCCAAAGACCCACTTGACCATATTAAATTCCGATAACTAAGGAATGATACCAAGAAAGCCACACTGTTAGACAAAAAACTTCTATCAACACCTTCAGCATAAACATCAGAACAAACCTCAAAACTTTTGGGCAGGCATAAACAAACTGCTCCACCCTGGCCAAACCTCCACCACCTCAACTTGCGACCTTAAAACTCCAGAGGAAACTGCTAACATCATTAACAATTTTTTTACCAAAATCATCCAATCACTAGCTAGCCAACTACCTCCCACCAACTCCTTTCAAAACTCCTCCCCAACCACTACCCCATTCCCTTTCACCTTCCAACCTGTACCTACATTCACCATCCGATCTTTAATTAACAAACTAAAGCCCACTACCCTGGCAGCTGACCTCCTCCTACCAGAATATTTACAAAAAGGGGCAGATGCCATTGCATACACTGTCTTGATCATAATAAACCACACCTTGACTGAAGCTACTATCCCCTCCCTCTGGAAGGTTTCCCATGTCATTTCCCTTCATAAAAGAGGAAATTCTTTAGACCTCTCAAACTTCCGACCAATAGCCATACTATCACCATTGGCCAAAATTATGGAAAAGTGCATCCACAACCAATTAATGCACTATCTCACCCAAAAGAAAATGCTGGCCAACTCTCAGCATGGTTTTAGGCTACACCACAGCACCACAGCACCACATCAGCCCACCTAGCCTTCTCTAACTCTATCAACATCAACCGAAATAATAACAGACTTACCTCTGCTCTCTTTCTAGATCTCTCTAAGACCTATGACATGGTCAATCACCAACTGCTTCTCTGTACCCTGAAGGAACTGTCACTGAATAGTAGCTCTATTAAATGGTTCCAATTTTACCTGTCTGATAGACAACAAGTAGCTTTATGGCAGAATACCCTATCCGCATGTTTACCCATTACTCTAGGAGTCCCCCAAGGCTCCATACTAGGACCACTACTCTTCTCAGTCTTTATCAATGACCTACCCACCATCACTCCCAAGACCACCTTTATCCAATACATGGAAGACTCTACTTTAATATGTTCCGCCTCCTCCTCAACTGAGCTTATGACCCTGACCCACAATACCGTCAATGATGTAGAAAAATGGTTTGCAAACTGTCAGCTTCGATTAAACCCCAACAAAACTAAACTGCTCATCTTTTCCCCCACCTGCAAATCCTCCTCACCATTCTTTACTATAAGTTCCAACAATGGCCCTATTATATCCCCAGATACTCACACAAAACTCATGGGCATCACAGTCGATAACGGCCTAAAATATGATATCCATATCAATAAAACCATCAAATCTGTCAACAAAAAACTGGGCTCCCTATACAGGATCAAACCCTTCCTCACACCTTTCACAAGAACCACTATCGCTCGGTCCCACCTACTTTCTACCCTCCTCTATGCCTCCCCCTCTTCACTAACCTGAACCAAGCCACCCTTACCAAACTTGCTAGTTGTTACAGCCACATTGCTAGATTTGCTACAGGTGCTACCTCTAGGACCCACCATTGTATCAACCTAACTCAACTAGGATGGATGGAGTGGCCCAGTCTTCTCCGATACAACCAACTTGTAATAACCCACAAAATACTATATCAATCCGAAAAAACACCAGCACTAAAAAAGATCATCAAACCATACAGCAACCTGATGTCACTACGCTCTGTTGACAAACTGCTGGTGCAAACAACTAAGAGGATAAATGTGGCTGGGGACTCTCTATTCGCCATCTCAGTAGGCAAAACTTGGTACATGCTACCTGCTGAACTTACTCACCAATCCTCCTTAACTCAGTTCCAAAAAAGCCTCAAACTACACTTCTAACAGCATTGGCAATGTCCCTGCTTAAACCCCGACTAATTACCACCCACTGTTCCTGCAAACTCTCCCTAAGCATTTCAATCATATACTCTAATAATTGTATGAATTGTTGATGGGACTTAGCCCATAACTGTATGTATTATTGTCTGAAACTGAAGTCGCATGATTTTGATGCTGTCTACTATGTTTTATCTATGTTTGTAACCCTACTAAAAACTGCATATTATACTTATCTCTAAATGTTTCTATTGTTCCTAATGTATTTGTACTCTGCTTTCTGGAGCTTTTCTCCCCGGGCCTCCGCTGAAAATGGACATATCTCCAGTTGGACTTTCCTGGTAAACAAATGTAAAATAATAAATAAATATAGGAAGGGATGATAGCATCCCTGGGTTACAGGGATATGCCTTTGGTAATCAGTTATACTCAGTAGAAGGATTTTTTCATTATCATGAAGACATGGTCAAGGCCTTTGATACCATTCCCCACTCAGCAATTATTGATAAACTCACCAAACTAGGCATCAACACCTATATCACTAGGTGGGTTGCAAATTGGCTCACAGATAGAACCCACGGTGTGAAAGTAGTGGACTCCAAGTCAGACTGCCGGCCAGTCACGAGTGGAGTCCCACAGGGATTGGTCCTGGGTCCTATCCTGTTTGGCATCTACTTCTCAGAAGTCCAAGCCAACATGGAGGGACTCTGGCTGACCAAGTATACAGATGACTGCAAGCTGGGAGCCATTATTAACTCCCAAAGTGATGCAGACATCCTGCAGAAAGGTCTCACTGAGACCAATCACTGGTGTCGAAACCATAGCCTTAAGCTTAATGCCAAAACATGCATCACCATCCCCTTTGGGAAAAACTCAGTTTCCACTAATTACCACATCAATGGGAGCCCAATGAACACTGAAGCTGTTATAAGAGATCTGGGGACACAGGTTGAGAGCAACCTCTCCTTCGACCACCACATTGCCACTCGGTTTTGCATCCAGGAAGAAAGAGGTCATCAACTCTCTCTACTTTTCCCTCATTAGGCCAATCATCAAGTATAATGCCCCATTTGGCGTGTACCTCACTAGACATATGCAACAGCTAAAAACGCCACAAAAGTACCTCATGAAGAGGATCCTAGACCTTAATCACGTCCTACACAGACAGACTGAAAAAACTCCACTATTCTCTGTCTCATATCGTCTATGAAGAGGCAATCTCTGCTTGACTTACAAAACCATGTCTGACCCAGCATTGTTAGAAATGCTACACCTAAAGAAATCCCAAACCCTCCACACCACACACTCCAGACACCTCAACCTCATTACCACAATCAGCAGAACATGCTGGAGTGACAGCTTCATAACCGAGAGACTGCCCATGCCCTGGAATAGACTTCCCATACATGTCAAGCAGAGCACCTCACTGGCCCTCTTCAAGACAAATCTTGATGAGTGGAAGGGAAATAGAAGGTTCACCCGTGGGATCACTCCAGTGGCTCTACTTGATAGAAGTACTGCGAACTAACATCGGGCTGCACGATGCCAGGGCACTTCTATGGGCTTGGCTTGTAAAGGCTCCAGGGCCATTAGCTTAGTACCACATATGAACCTATAAACCTATGGTGGTTGAAGGACGGCTCATTTCCTATTAAAGTACCCAGGTCCTTAATAACTGCGTCAATTTATTTTGGGAGGGGTACATTCCAAGCAATAGGTGCAAAAGTATTTTTCATAGGTTCATAGGTTCATGTTTGGTACTAGGCTATCGGCTACAAGCCTAGCCATAACAATTCCCTGGCTATTTCTTCCCACACTATTTACTTCCCTGGATCCCTGTCTAGCAGGGCAACTGACAGGATCCCCGGGGTGAATTTCCTTTCTCCCATCCAATCGTCAAGGTTCCTTTTGAAGAGGGCCAAAGCGGGGCTCTGCTTGACATGTATGGGCAGGCTATTCCAGAGTCTGGGGAGTCTCTGGGTCAGGAACCTATCCCTCCAGCATGTTTTGTTTATTGTGATGACAAGGTTTAGATCCCTGGAGTGTGTGGCTCTGAGGGACTGGGATTTTTTTAAGTGTAGTATGTCCAACACCTCTGGGTTTGACATGGCCTTGTATGTTAAGCAGAGATCGCCTCTGAGTAGACGATATGCAACAGAGTATAGCTGGAGTTTTTTAAGATGGTCAGCATAGGGCATCTGCTTTAGGCCTGTGATTCTTTTAGTGAGATATTTCTGCGGCCTTTCCAGTTGTTGCAGATGTCTTGAGAAGTACATACCAAATGGGGCGTTGTATTCTATAATGGGTCTAATGAGGGATGAGCACAGTGGGACAATGAGTCCCTTTTATCTGGAAGAAAAGCCCTTAGTGATGAGGTGTTCCACATAGAAGGATTTCCTGACTGTTGTGGTGATATGACTATCGAAGGTGAGACCACTGTCAACCTGTGTCCCTAAGTCTCATCACACTTTCAGTGTTTAGTGTACTGCCACCTATGTGGTAATTCAGGGGTACATGTTTTTTCCCAAAGGGGATAACTATACATTTCTTGGCATTGAGCTTGAGCCCATGGCTCTGGCACCAAGCATCTGTTTCTGTAAGGCCCTTTTGTAGAGTATCCACATCATTTGGGGATTCAATATTGGCTCCCAGTTTGCAGTCATCTGCGAACTTTGTTAGCCAGAGTCCCTTAGTGTTGGCCTGTACTTCAGAGAAGCAGATGCCAAACAAGAGAGGTCCCAAGACTGAGCCCTGAGGTACTCCAATTGTCACATGTCTGGAGTTGGATTTGAAGTTGGCTACTTTTACAGTGTGGGTTCTGTCAGTAAGCCAGTTGGCAACCCATCGAGTGATTTAGGGATTAATGCCCAGCTTAGTAAGTCTATCTATGATTCCAAAGTGGGGGGTAGTGTCAAAGACCTTGGCGACGTCCAGATAGGCTGTGTGGACTGCCTTACCCTTGTCCACGCTCTGGAGACTGATTTGAAGAAGTCAGTCAGGTTCAGGAGACAAGATCGGCCCTTCACAAACCCAAACTGGTGGGGTCCAGTGTTTTAAGGTTGCCAATGTCTTTGTTTATGTTTCATGATAATACGTTCCATGGCCTTGCAGATCAGAATCATCAGACTGATGGGACGGTAGTTCCCGGGATCCAAGGTGGATCCCCCCTTGTGGAGTGGGATAACTGTAGCTGTGCGCCACTCAGTGGGCATGAAGCCTGAGGTGAGGATGACACAGTGCTACATTTTTTTTTTTTTTTTTTTTTTTTTTTTAGCCACATGTTTGCAGACATTCACAAACTTAGTTAGCCAAACTAATGTTATTGCATATTACAGGTACACTGAGGATTTAATTTTTATATGCGAAGGGGGAAGAAACAGTGTCGGAAACTTTCATTCTGATTTAGAACAGAATGTTTATGGTTTAAGTTTTGATGATATACAATGTGGCACTAAAGTTAATTTTTTGGATTTAGTATTGGAGGGGCTGAATGGTAAGGGTATCAAAACATCTGTCCAGAGGAAGTTTGTGGATCACACCCACTTTTTACTTGGGGCTAGCTTTCACCCCAACATTTATTGGAGTCTTTACCATAGGTTCATAGGTTCATAGGTAGGTACTAGGCTATTGGCCCTAGGGCCTATATAAGCCTGGACAAAAAGGTACCCTGGCTTTCGCACCCAAGAAAATTATTTTCCTGTGCCTCTATCAAGCAGAGCCACAGAGGTGATCACTGGGGTATATTTGCTATTTCCCATCCAATCATCAATATTTTTCTTGAAGAGTGTTAATGAGGAGCTTTGTTTGATATAGATAGGTAGTTTGTTCCAGAGTATGGGAAGTCTCTGGGACAGGAATCTATCCCAACAACATGTTCTGTTTATTGTAGTGACAAGGTTTAGGTCCCTAGAGCATGTAGCTCAGAGGGATTGGGATTTCTTTAAGTGGAGCATGTCCAACAGCTCTGGGTTTGACATAGCTTTGTATGTTAGGCAGAGATCGTCTCTGAGTAGGCAATATGTGACGGAGTAAACCTGGATTTTTTTTTAGATGGTTTGCGTAGGGCATCTGTTTGAGGGTGGTAGTCCTCTTTGTGAGGTATTTCTGCGGCCTTTCTAGTTGTTGTAGATGTCTTGTGAGGTACATACCAAAAGGGGTGTTGTACTCTATAATGGGTCTAATGATTGACGAGTAGAGGGGAACAATGACCTCTTTTTTCCTAGATGTGAAACCTTTTGTGATGAGGTGTGCCATGTAGAAGGATTTCCTGACTACTGTGGCGATGTGATTATCAAAAGAGAGACTACTGTCCACCTGTGTCCCAAGGTGTCTTATTACACTTTCGGTGTTAAGTAGACTACCACCTATGTGGTAGCTCATGGGTACAGAGTTTTTCCAAAGAGGATGACAATGCATTTATTGGCATTGAGCTTGAGACCATGGCTTTGACACCAGGCATCTATCTCTGTGAGGCCCTTTTGTAGGATGTCCACATCATTAGGAGTTTCGATTATGGCTCCTAGTTTGCAGTCACCTGCAAACTTCGTTAGCCAAAGACCTTCTCTGTTAGCCTGTACTTCAGAAAAGTAGATAGCAAACAGGAGAGGATCCAGGACTGAACCCTGTGGTACTCTACTTGTCACTGGTCTGAAGTCAGATTTGGAGTCTGCTACTTTCACAGTGTGGGTTCTGTCAGTGAGCCAGTTGGAAACCCATCTTGTGACATAGGGATTTATACCTAGTTTAGTGAGTTTATCTATTGTTCCAGAGTGGCAAGATGTAGATAGGCTGTGTGAACCACCTTACCCTCGTCTACGGCTTTGGTGACTTCTTCAAAGAAGTCAATCAGGTTTAGGAGACATGATCTGCCTTTTACAAACCTGAACTGGGTGGGGTCCAGAGTTTGGAAATTACCAATGTCTTTGCGTATAAGGTCCATGATGATACATTCCATGGCCTTGCAGACCAGGCTCATTAGGCTAATGGGGTGGTAGTTCCTGGGGTCTGCGGAGGCTTTCCCCTTGTGGAGTGGGAAAACTGTTGCTGTGCGCCATTCAGTGGGCACAAAGCCTGAGGTGAGGCTATGATTGAACATGGTGCTTAGGTGAGGTGCCAGTTCATTCTGCAGTTCATGTAGAATGCAGCTTGGGATGTTGTCAGGTCCCATGGATGCTGTGTTCTTGGCTTTGGAGAGTGTGATTTTTACTTGTGCAGTCGTGATTACAGGAACTTTGTATTTTTCTGGTATAGAGATGGGCCCTTTAGGGGGTGAGAGGGGGGGTAAAGGTAGCACTGAACCTATCTGCCAGGATGTTGGCAATATCAGTTGGTTCTGTATATTTTGTGCCATTGTGCTGTAACTCAGAGCAGGTCTGAGTGTTGCCATTGAGATTCTTGACATATCTATAGAATGCTTTGTGGTTGTCTTTAGAATCAGTGGCGATTTTGTTTTCATAACCAGTTTTGCACCATTTTATGAGGGATCTTAGCTTCTTACTGAGGCTGACCAGGGAGTTCCTCCAATCATGGGATTTTAATCTTTTTTGCAATAGTGTCTTTCTTCTGTTGTAGAGTTTGTTTATGGCAGGGGACCACCAGATTGGCTTCCTTTTTTTTGAAGATAGCATCTTGGTGGGATGTGGATGTCTATGGTGATTAGCTTGTGGTCGGATCTGACCAATGAGGAATTGACCTCTGGTGAGGAACACCGGTCACCCATGTTGGTAATGACCAGGTCTAGGATATTGCTGCCCCTGGTGGGGGTGTGGATAAGTTGATCCAAGGCATTGGAATTTATGAATTCCAGAAAATGTTGAGCAAGAGTTGGTACATGAGTAGTTTTCCCAGTTAATGGTGGGGTAGTTGAAATCGCCCATTATTAGGGTATTGGGTTGTACCCTAATACTTTCCAGTGTATCAAGAAATGAGGAGTGGGAATTCTGGGGCATGGTGGGGGATCTGTAGCAAGTTAAAATTTGGGTTGCAGTCTTGCCCAGAGTTAGTTGCACTTGGATAATCTCAGTTGCATTATGGTGAGCAACTAGCCTGGAGGTGTGGATATCCTTAATGAATATGGACACTCCTCCACCTTTAGTATTTCAGTCCAGGTTTGGTGGCCAAAAGGTGTGGCATGAATTATAGCCTGGTAATGCAGGGGTGCTCTCTGGAACCTTCAACCAGGTCTGTCACTACACAGATGTCGATGTTCTCCCTTTTAAGGAGTGCCTTGAGTGAATGCATTTTGAGGTTTAGACTTCTAGCATTGAGTAGCATTACCCTCAGATTTTGCTTGCTTGTACCTGTTAAGGTGGTGAATTTGTCATTTCAACCTTGCTTAAAAAGGCACTATAGGGTTGGCAAGAGCCTTAGCCGTATCCAGAATCCCAAGGGTGACAGGTGCAGGCAATCTCTGGCAAAGCATCGTGGTCTGTCGATCATGTCATCCCAGGCAGACAGATACTGGATCCCCTTAGAATGACACCAGAAGCTTAGCCAATTGTTGAAATCAATCATTTTGTCCTTGTACTGTGATATCATCCTGGGTGATGGCAGGATGCTACTCAGGGCTAGGGTCATACTTCCTGGGATACAAGATCGGAGAGCTTCTCCGTGTCTCTTTTCATGTAGTCCAGGGAGGTACGTCTCAGGTCATTCACACCAACATGGACAATGACAGAGTCATATTTGTACTTCTTGTGGAGTGACCTGAGTGCGTGCTTTATGTGGCAGATCCTGGCACCCGACAGGCAGCTGACAGTAACTTTCTCCTTGTTTAGCCTGGTGAGTGGAACATCAGTGTGCCTAACTATAGAGTCACCTATGACTAGAGTGTTGGGTACATTGTTATGCCTTATGGGCTGTGGTTGAATGGCACACTGAGTTTGTGGGCTATGTGTCATTTGGGTTGTGTTGGGGGGTAAAGGTTGCTTACATTTCTGCTTTGGAGGTCTCTGTTGCTTGAGCAGATTTTTATTAAGAGCCTCTGCGAATGTAGGTGTTTGTTTTGTGTTTCTATGTGTGTGTTTTGGTGGTGTAGGTTTTGAGGGACAATGTGATGAGTATGGTGTGGTGCAAGTGTTTACCTTCTCTCTGGACTGTCCAGTCTTGAGTGAAGAGAGCTTTGTTTCCAGTTTGGCTATATAAGTGCATCTCTCACAGGTTGTAGTGTTGGGTGGTAAGAGGAGAGGGCTGTCTGTGTACATGAGGCAATTGCTGCATTGCCCCTAGATGCCCAGATTCATCAGGTATATAGGAGAAAACAATGGGTACTGACCCTTAGACATGCCTGGATTGGTGCTTATTTATTAAGTACTAAAAACTGTTTTCCTCTAGACAAGTGAGGAAAGTTGAGTGCTGTAGAAATCGGTAGCTTATTTAGAGCTTACAACGAGGTCTGAACACGTGCTGAGCTCAAAGAAACAGATTTTAGTGCTCAAACTAAAAAACTGGCTAGTTCTAAAGGAAAATTTGAAGAGCAGACTTTATGGTGCCGGGAATAGTTTAACCATAGCTAAGCGGTGATGCATAAAGTGTATATATATATATATATATATATATATATATATATATATATATATATATATATATATATATATATTTTTTTTTTTATATATTACAGTAGCAAATGAGCAAACTGATTTAAACAAATTAACCAGTTAACCAATAAAAAGCTAAAAACTGAGCCCTGTTCCAGCACTCTTCGATCAGACAAGTTTTAACTGCGCACTCCTGCCATTAGGGTGCAGTGGAACCTTCTCCAAAAAAAGATGGCCTGGATTAGTGATCAGGTTATACAAACAAAGCCATATGGAGAATTTATCCATATGCATAGAATATACAGTGAATGGGAAGATTTTGTGAGAGAAAGTAAGCATAATTTTCAGATGTTTTTTAATAGGGGGTATGACTGTGGTATAGTCATAAAATCTTTGTGTGAAGTAGCTGCACTTAGACTGGGGGTGGACTTGTCCAATAATAAAGTAAATAAGGGATTGGTAAATACTGAACCACATAAAGAACGGGTGTATTTTGTTTCAGTATGTAATAGTCTTAGTAAGAAAATAAATAAGATATTGCATAATTGTTGGAAGTTTTTGCTTCAAGATGCTGAGTTAAAAACTATTATATCACATTATCCTTCTGTTTCATATAAAGGAAAAAAATGTAAAAGAGTTTTTAACGTCTAGTTATTTTACTTCTCCCAGTGATGAGTTATATGTGAATCCCTCTCTTAAGAGTACATACCCCTGAGGGGGCTGTACCATATGTTCATACATTGTTACAAGATTTAGTAAAATTAATGGTGTTCATTTTTCGCCTAGTGGTAATTTTTCTTGTAGCAGTGAAGCCATTATATATGCCTTAAAGTGCCCTTGTAATCTATTTTATATTGGGGAAAGCAAAAGAAAATTTAAGGCAAGAATGCAAGAACATATTAGGAATATAAAAAAGAATAAGGCTTTAAAGCAAGGCACAATAATGATTATTCTTTATTACAGGGTTGTGTTTTAGAACAGGTTTTAGACAAATTGGGGAAATGTGCAATATTAAGGAGAAACTCCTTTATAAAGAATCTGTCGATATTTTGAAATTTAACACAATGGTACCTGTAGGTTTAAATTTGGAGATTAATTGGAGGCAATTATTGTGTAAATGAATAATTGATTTATTTACTTATTGAATGGATTATATAAAATGTATAAGTCTTTGTGATATGTATTACTCCTGGAAGGCTGATAGCCGAGGCACTAGATTATTCAAGGTGCTGTTTTATTAAATTTATTTTTTTACTGTGGCCGGTTGTGGATTCTTCATAGTTAGCCAAAGACCCTTTGCATCAGATTAAACACCAGACAGGCAGGTAGCAAACACAAGCAGTTGAAGCATTTGCATCAGATTAAACACCAGACAGGCAGGTACCAAACACAAGCAGTTGCGGCACCGAGCCCTGAGAGACCCACTGGCAATGTGCTTTTTGGTACAGAGGGAGCCTCCAGTCTTGATTTGATGGGTTCATTCTTTGTCAGTTTACTGTCCATCAGGTTACACATGGATTTATACTTAATTGGAATATTTTTCACACACAAGAGTGCTAGATGGTGTCAAAGGTCTTTGCTAGATCAAGGTAAGCAGTCCATATTGTCTTGCCTTCATCCAAGGCCTTGGCTTCTTCAAAGATGTTCATAATATTGAGTGAGAAGAAACCTGCCTTCACAAATTGATTTTCAGGCTGATGTATTTGTTTATGAGGTCTATAATGATGCAGGCAAGTCTGGTAAGGCTTATCAGGCAGCACTTCCCTGGGTTGGTGGTAGGGCCACCCTTGTGGAGAGAGACAAATGAGCTGCTTTCCAAGCATCAGGTAAGAACCCGTTGGCAACACTGAGGTTGATCAGATTCCAGAGATGGGCAATGAAACAATGTTTCATATTGACAAGGAAACACACTGGCATCTTGTCAGTCCTCTGTAGCATGTGTGTTTTACCTTTAAGAGGAGATTTTAAGACTTGATCAGAGGTGGTTCCTCGGGGAATAGATAATGTGTCATGTGGGGGAAGATGGATGAAGATTTGTTTGTTATAAGTACCCTGGTATGATTGCAGAGAAACATGTCTATTGACTTTTACATTAGTGCTCTATGTTAATGACAAACCTACAATATTATTCTGATATGTCTGACTATCTAAATATTAATTGGAACAATATGGCATGAAATTCTCTCTTGGTGTCAATTTACTTGTTTAAGTACTGACATATTTATCTAGCTTGGTTACAAATAGCACATGTCTGCAACCATTTGGCAACTATGATCTTATTCTGTGTTTTAGTCACTTTTCAAAGCCAGCTTTAGCCAGCTGTATGAGTTGCAACTACAACATGTGGTAAATAAACCAAGTTGGAGTGAGCTTTAAGTCTTTTCTCAGCCTTCTAGTATTTTATTGTACATGTGCAATCAACCATCTCAGTCTTTGGACTCTTGAAGCTTTGGAGTTTGGAGACAAATAATTTGGAATCCATTTGGCATCTAGGGAAGTACACTAAAATAATGGCAGTTATCTTACCTTTTATATCAGTTTTGTTGCTTCATACCCACCCACTCTATTCCTGTTGGGCTTTTAAACTTGAAGGCTTTTAAGCTGGCCACCCCTACTGTATATCTGGTCTTGGAAACTTCTCTCATTTCCTGTATACCTTGCCCTGGACACTCTGCTCAGTCTAATCTCCTCTGCTCATCTTACTGGGCACTGACAGGTGAAACTGGGAAGCCCTTTTCCTTAGACTGTTAGTGTGCTTTGAAATTGCCTTAAAGTGTGTGCATCTGATTGCTGGAGTATCTGCCTTTGAATCACCTTGTAATTACTCGTAACTAGCTTTTCGATTTGTTTCTGGGAGCTTTTCACTTTTGGCTAAAATGTGTTTTTACATCAAGAAGATTGGTACTGCAATTCTAGTGGCAGTAGAAAGGTAGCCTGGTCTGTCCAAGATGGAATATACACAGGAAGGCTTAAAGTGAGAATTACTTCTACCTAGTTGTTTGCTTTGTTTCTCATACAGTGACACTTTTGGCTAACTGAAGTGTGTTTTTACATTAAAAGGACAATCCCAGAGTTAGAAATTTGGATGACCTTCCAGTTTTTACCACCCACTTTATCATATTATCAACAGCACAACTTCTGGTACCGATTTAATTTATGCAGCCCTATTTTCATCCCCTCTTGTGAACACAACAAACACCATTCAGTTCCTGTCAAAATGATCAGTCCCTAATCAATTTAGAAAGGTAAGCTTCATAGGTGTATACTATGCTAATGACCACTAGGGCTCTTATAAGCCTAGCCATGCAACCCAAGTGTAACCCACGAATTTGATTTATATTTGATTTGTAGGGGGCAATTTACTGACTGTCTCTGTCCACCAGAGACATAGGAGTCAAGCCAGGGATGAATTCCAGATTATCTATCCTTCGGTCCAAGTTGCTCTTAAATAGGGATAGAGAGGATATTAGGTCCAGATAATGGGATTTGTCTGAGAAACAAATCTGTCTCTCCAACATGTCCTATTTATGTTGCAAGCAAAATCTAGGTCTTTAAATCTAGTAATTCTGATGCTGTTTGTTTTGTAGATGTGCAAAATATTCATCAAAACAGGGTCCAGGGATGCCCTGTTTGCCAGGCAAAGATCACCTCTCAGAAGTCTGAATGATGCCAGATAAAATAGAGACAAAGCTTTGAGGTGATCAACTTAAGTTATTGTGTTTACTGTTTGCATTCTTTTTGTATAGAACCTTTGTACACTTTTCAATTGCTGCATGTGTTTGCTCAGGTACATAACATTAGGAAGCACAACTCTGCGTTTATTATTTTTTTTGTGTTCCCTTCAACTCCATCTGACAACTGTAAAGACCTAATCAAAAAGGATATACTTTATATACTTAGTGCAGCTCTTTTTTTCCTTTAGTTATTTTACACATGGTAAGTGTGAACAGCAAAGACAAAAGAGTACAAAGAGTACAGATGAGGGAATTCAAACTAAGTTTGAGATTGCAGCATCTTGGTCTATTCCTTTTACTCCAGAGTACAGAATTCTCAGAATTAGGATGCATGATATCACAAGTTGCCATTCTGTACAGCCCTTATTGTAACACTGAGTTTTATATTTCATTGTCTGAAAATTGTTTGCATTTGCCTGGCGATAGAAAGTGGAGATGTTTTACCTCGACCCACATAAAAAAAAAAAAGAAATTGTATACCCCTAATGACTTGTGTGTTTGCTGTTCACGTGTGCTCATGTGCATGTGTGCATGGAGGAGAGAAAGTAAGACAGGGGGACTGCGAGTGTGTTTGCATGTGTGGACAGAGGGAGACAAAGGCATCTTCAAACTGAGTTTTATTATTGTTATTATTATTATTAGTATTTCTTCAGTTACATTCCATGCAGCTTTGGACAACATTAAGGTGGGTATTGGAGAGTGAATGAATCAGAACTGTCTTGCACTAAGTAGTGTCAAGTGGTTAGTGTAGTGGATTATGATTGCAGATTGTTAATTAGCTGAGAAATAAAACCATTTCACTGTTTAATTATTTTATTAATATATATATATATATATATATATATATATATATATATATATATATATATATGTGTGTGTGTGTGCGTGTGTGTACAGTATATATTTATATTACATATATAAAATACTCTATATCTTATATATGTATATATATATATATATATATAAATATATATATATATATATATATATATACATATATATATATATTGAAAAATATATATATATAGATATATATATATATATATATATATATATATATATTTATATATATATATATATATATATATATATATACATATCTATATATATGGGATCCGGACACATGCTCGACTAGTATATGTCCAAATCACAAAACAACAAACATACATACACGAAAGAGCTTAACATCGACAAGCGCTTCCGTGTATGTGTGCCTGTCGGATTACAGTGCGGGTAAGGGAAAATTTCCTTTTCCCCACTGTAGTGTGATCTCGGAGTGAGAATATTAAATTAGGGGGTGTGGGGGGGTGCAGTGGGGCAAAGCCCCCCTGCAGAAATGTAGATTTTTTTTTTGAGCTACACATACACGGAAGCACTTTTCGATGTTAAGCTCTTTCATGTATGTGTGTTTGTGTTCGGTGTTTTGTGATTCGGACACATGCTAGTTGAGCATGTGTCCTAGACCCATATATATCTATATATATATATATATATATATATATATATATATATATATATATATATATATATACATATATATGCACACACACACATACACATACATACATACACGCAAACAAACACATATACACCCACACACACACACACACACACACACACACACACACACACACACACACATATATATATATATATATATATATATATATATATATATATATATATCTATATGGGTCTACTGTATAAGTTCGAAAATACACTTCTTCGAACTCACACAGTAGACCCTGGGTTACATAAAAGTGCACTTAATCGAAAGTACACTTTCGTGAAACCCGCTTCAGCGAACAGGCTACTACTGACTTTAGTGCAGTAGTTACGGACCTTAGGGTTAGGGCGCGGGTTATGGTAAAGAGATAGCTAGTAGGGCTATCCCCTTACCATGACCCGCGCCCTAACTCTAAGGTCTGTGACTACCGCACCACAGTGGAGGACATCCTCCACTGTGGTGCGGTAGTCACGGACCTTCGCGGGTCATGGTAAGGGGATAGCCCTACTACCTATCCCCTTACCATGACCCACACCCTAACCCTAAGATCCATAACTACCGCACCACAGTGGAGGACATAGCATGTTTTCCTGCTGTCCTCCACTGTGGTGCGATCCGTTCGTTGAAGCTAAGTTCACGAAAGTGCACTTTTGAATAAGTGCACTTTCACGTAACTGAGCGGTCTACTGCTCTTTTTCGAATATGTGGTATTCGATGAAAAACAGTAGACCCATATATATATATATATATATATATATATATATATATATATATATATATTAATGTCACCATGACGTATGTGCTCTTTGTGTCCCTTATTGGGCACCTTCAGAGGAAATGGTGTAATTAAATGCAATAAAACAACTACTTACTCAGGGATGTCACATGTAACCAATACCCAGAAGCTCTTTTTTGTTCCTTTCCAGCTGACAAGAAATTTCATTGAATGGCAAAAGCTAGGTTTGGAGGTTTCTAGGGAGCTGATGACCTTGTGCTTTTGGATATGAGCTCACTTTTATATGCCATTCGACTCAAGAAATTCAGGACCATGGGAAAAGAGAACGCAACTAATCAGGGAAAAATTACTTTTTTTAAATAAACAGATGTCTGATTTCATTAATCATTGTGATATTCTGATTATTTTTTGTTTTTCTTGCCATTTCAGTTGCTGTTGCTGATGCATTGCTTTGTGTTGCAGTACTCATTACTGTAAGTGTACCATCTGTGCAGAGCTTGCATGCACATATTCTATATGTTTTCGATTATACAATGTGGTAGATGTCACTGAAGTCCCACCATATAGTTGGCACATACTAAGAGAGATTTATTGAAGGAAAAATTAAACGTTTACCTTAATCTAACCAGCCATCTGCAGCACATAATAGGGAGGAGGCACTGTCTGTTGCTACAACAACATATGTTAACAGCAGAAATAACAATGGAAGTAGAAAATAGTTTAAACAAAAGAATGCAGATAGCAGCTGCTCATGTTCCTTCTAAGCAGCTGACTGCAGGTACAGTCTACCGCCTACAGTTCTGTCTTTTAGTGTTACAAAAAATCATCTAATCTTAACAACTTTATCAAATCTTCCACCAACAAACTCAGTTTGATCTCAAAGGAACAAAGTTATTGTGAGGTATTTTTGATTATATCAGAAGACTTAAAGGGAGGATGTGTGAATGTGACATGTTATTGACATATACTGAAGTGATAACCCAGCTACAGAATGCAGTAAATAATGCAAAAATAAATTGTGTGCAGCCTTTACAATAAGCATTTTAAATGGTGGAGTCAAAAGTTTCATTGCCTATGGGATGTAGGTGCAGTGTGTTAAACTGTGTGTGCCTAAGAGCAGCAAGCTGAATGCTGTACTGTGACCATTATTTATGCATTTATTCATTGGCTCACAATGACACATTTGAGGTGTACACAGTCAGTAAAGTGGCTGCAATTGGTTTGCTCAGCTTTAGTATTTGGATAAGACTTACTGACCTGTACTGTCATTTGATCATAGTTAAGCAGTCGTTAATCTAGCTTGGAAGGGCAAGTGTGTTTGAGTAAAAAAATATTATTATTATTATTTTTGTTTTTTATTTGACTGCAGACATGTAAAGTCTACAGTCAATAAAGTGTATGGAAGGACTGCATACTTAGGCAGTACGTGGATGAAAGCAACTAATTCTTACTGTTGTTTGATCACAGGTGAATGGTCACTGACCTGCCATAATAGGGTCCAACCCATTCCATTTAGTTCACCCATTCATTTGCTTTCTGTATCCTTGGTTTTCTTTGGTTTGATGTCACTTGCAGTCACCACCTAAAATATGCACTGCTTAAATGTATTTCTATATTTTGGCATAAAGATATGCAAGATTTTCAGTTTATACAGCGAATGCATATTTACCATGATTTTATATTAGTTATATCAAAGTACAATATCTTATTGCTTTTTTACTCCATTCTCGCAGGGATACAGTGACTGATATCATATATGACATTGCCATTATGATGTCAACTAGTGATGATGTAAGCTAATGTGGTTCAGTTATGTTGATAATGAGAGACCTGAATGCTCATGAAGGGATAAACAGAAATGAATATGAGGATTGCCTGGGTCACCAGGGTGAGGCAATAGGAATAAATAAGGAGAGGCCATTTTAGACTTCTGTCTGACAAATGGCTTGATGGTGGCCAACACATAATTCACTAAGTTTGACCTTTCCCAGATTTGATTCTCCATGGAAATACAACATTTTTCTGATTTGTTCAGATGTATGTCATGAAATTATTCTCCTACATTCCTGATTAGCACATGTAGTAAAGTTATTTTGCAAAAGGAAAAGGTACTTTGTGACAGTGGCATTCCTATCATTAGGAGGCAAATCTACCTGATGCATGATGATTGTTTTTTTTTTTACTTTCCATGCCCAGGATTTCACAATCTGATTTTACAAAATTGTAATCAGTTATAATTCTGCAGAAGTATGCTTACCACCCTCATCTGTCCTTCCTTTTAATGTTTCTATAAAATAGAGTTATATGATGTAAAAGATCCCTGGGTGGAGGATTCAACACCCTTCATACCTCTCAGATATCCCTGATTTTACAAGATGCCACTTGCTTTGTCTAATCCTTTTTGATGTTCTGTTAATTTATTGAGGATTACAGTCAGTCAGTAACAACAAACATTATAAATGTCATACTGCTTATGGGTCAGCAAATGCATTTTAGTGCAAGACCTGTTGTTACCTTTTTTAAGTGAATTAGGGTAATATTTAATATCTGTCATTAATTCCCTCTTACCCATTATTTATATCTTTGTCCAGAATTCTTGAGAAAAGAAGCTGCATGATACCTATGTGCATGGATTACTAACATTGCTGCTGCTGCTACTTATTAGACCTTACTGATGCAATGGCAACTCTACTGCATGGAGACATTTCCATTTGATTAGCTGTTATACATACACAATAGACAGTGCAGTATTCTGCAAATTGTATCTGCATATACAAGTACCCACCCACCCTTCTTGATCTATCCTGCTTTCTTTCTCTCTCCTCCACTGGAACTACCTTAAACTACTTAATGATAGAACTGCTTCTCAGCCCATATTGGAAATGCTTACTTTATCAAGTCTGTATCTACTGTAATTTTTATCACCAGTTTGCTCCTACCAAAAATTGTATACTCTAATGGTCTAATTGTTGTAAATAATTGCTGTAATGATTGTAATATAAAACCTTTTGTAACCTTGTATATGGAGCTTTTCTCCCCAGAACTCCATTGAAAATGGGTTCATCTTGGTCCAATGGACTATCCTGGTAAACCAACTGCAAATAAAATAAAATAAATAAAAGTACTGCTACAGTCAGCATGCAGCTCAGTATGAACTGATATTTGCTTCTTATCCCCCCCAAAAAGGTGTAGGATTCCTTTTTGCAATGCAGACTCAAGAAATGTGGAACAGTGTGCATGTGCATGTGTGTTTGTGCGCATGTTCATACACGTGTGTACATGTTGTGTGTGTCCATGCGTATGCTCATACATGTGTGTACGTGTTTTGTGTGTGTGACTGTGTGTGTGTGTGTGTGTGTGTGTGTGTGTGTGTGTGTGTGTGTGTGTGTGTGTGTGTGTGTATTTTTAGTGTGTTATGCAGAGCATGTAGCTTGGGTAAAAATCACTAGGTAGTTGTGACATAATACATGGGGGTAAGCTATAGAGAATGCGGACAATACAATGTGCAATGGGATGACTGAAAGCTGAACAAAGGGGCAAGAGAATTATGGTGAACAATCAAAGGATCATTGTATAATGGAATTAAGGAAGGATTAGGGAAGACACTGAATACCAGAATGAAAAAATTAGCCAGCGTGGTTTAAGGATTAACAGAGGCAAGAAGAACAATGGCAAGAAAAGATGAATGGAAAACAGGCATATAAGAAGGGTAAAAAGCCTTATTCAGGTGAAGGAGCGAGACATATAGGAAAGGAAATGACTGATCGAGGTAGTGATAGTGAAGGCTATAAGAAATCATTACAACAGCCTGGCACACACAAGTTATTCTCTTTAGTAGTCACTGGGGAGTTGTAAGGAAAATATCTCTGCTGTACTAATATATGTCAGGAGACTAACTGGGTAATAAGCAGGGGGAGGTAGAGAAGAAGCTAACAGCAATGAGGGAAAGCAAGGGTCAATTGCTAAATAGTGTCACAATAGACTTTGTATGTAGATATATATATATATATATATATGTGTGTGTGTGTGTGTGTGTGTGTGTGTGTGTGTGTGTGTGTGTGTGTGTGTGCATGTCAGTGCGTGTAACCATTTAAAATGCTGGGCCTCACTAAAGCGAGTCCCAAAACACAGACACTGAATGGCCAAAAGAATGGACTTAGTCCAAGATGACATTTCTCAAAATATTCCATTTTCTCTGAAGTATGGCAAGGTCAAGGTTGGTATATATAAGTGAGGGGCTTGCTCCTCGTGAAAATGAAACATTGACATAAACAATGAAATAAAACATGTTTTAACGAGAAGACCGATTTCTGAGATTCAGTCTTCTGCTGTGCTTTTTAGCACTTGGCATTTCGAGTGCCAACATTTAAACAGGGAGCCATGTGTTTGTCTGTACATATGTGGGAGCTCTTAATTTTGTTATCAGTGTCTAAAGTTGATATTTATTTTGTCAACACACTTTAATGGAACAAACACATGGTTGACAGGTTTCCCAGAGTTGGAGAATATGCCCTTTTCCAGGTACTGTGTGATCTCACAGTTAGTATATATACTTAATAGGGAGTATGGGGGCTACAGGGCTCTTGCCTCTTGCAAAAAATGTTGCTACTTAAAAATATTTACTGACACAGATGTTGACTATTTTCCCAGTTTTATTGTGTCAGTGATGCCAATATTTGGGTATTCCAAAGTTTCTAAGTAATCCTGCATATCTATATTTATATCTATATATGTATATATATGTATATATATATATATATATATATATATATATATATATATATATATATATATATATATATATACACACACACACACATGGTCATATTTTGTATGATTGGACTACTTTGACGTTAAATTGAAAACACTGACAAAAAGAACAAAAATACCAAAAACTAAACCTGTGTTTAATGAAATTTGCTGATTGATATCTATAAGGTGGTTGTTGCTGGCTGTTTCCGTCTCCTGTTCTCCATATCTAAAATCACTACAGCAATAACTAATCCTTACAAACCAATGGTGTACAGAAAAATATCTTAAGCTGAATATTTGGGTCAACAACCCTTGTCCACAGCTTAAAAGATAGCCAGTACTCCACTCTAGAAGTGCACATTAGTCAGAGACCTTGGCATATGGGGTAACAACCCTCTCTTCTTTGAATGCCATGTAGAAATAATTATCAGGAAACTCTATCTAGGCCAGTTAATTTCTAAAGACATTTCATGTAGGTCATCCTTTTGTGGTCAGCCTAATTTGACCAATTATTAAGTACAGTGGCCTTACCTAATGGTACATACTGTGTAACCAGAAAGACTCCAAAGGTTCCTAACTGCAAAGATTAATGGTCTACAATCCCTTGCTTACTAAGACAGTTTTGCAGTCCTATAACTATGCTTTGTCTTTTATAAACTTTTATGTAGAGATCTTTGTCTTGCTTTCTGTACCAAAAAAGCAAACAAAGTCCCTGAACTATCTCCACTGTAAGTACTGGACTAGTGTGGAGGCTAAGGGTGTCCTGGAAGGTTGTGCCATTGACTCCTTCTGCTGGGGATTTTTTTCATTTATGATCTACCCCTTGGCTCCCTGTCTACCTTGCATTTGCTTGTTTTACATCTGAGGCAACTCCCTTCTGTGGACCCTACCTCCCTTTTGGGTAATGGCTAGATGAACCCCCGCCCCCCTTTGGGATCAGCAAACCCATCCATCCCTGCTAGCACCTCAGGCACCCAAGCTACTAAATGAAGCTGGTTCACCAAGGCCATACTACTCTAATGGATTTCTTGTACCACATAAGACAGACACCTCCTGAAGCACTCTGGGTCACCTGGGCTATACTACTCCAAGCACTCAAAATAAGGGTTTGTGACCTTGTGCTTACCCAATATGTGAAAGAAATCAATTGTACATGTTAAGCAGAGTGACAGCATCACGTCTTCACAAAAAACATGGATGATTGGATGGGTATCCACAAATTCATCTCTAGCTTGGCACATTGTTCCCTCTTCAAAGTGGAATGTACATCTTGATGGTGGGTTCTGACAGGGAGTAAATGGTCTGTTGACTTACTTGCCTTGTAACTCCTATTGTAAAAAAAAAAAAAAAAAAAAAATTATACACACACACACACACACACACACACACACACACACACACACACACACACACACACATCAAGATCATTCACTCTGTTGAATGTTTAGTTTGTTGGCAAAGTAAATGACATTGAAATGTAATCAGTTGTTCCTTTCACTGGACATTGAAGATATCAGGAGGAGGTAAACTTTAAATAAGGTAAGTGTGTGGGTTTGGGATACCCATGCCAAAACCTTCAGATATACTGAAGGTTTCAGCATTAGGGGGTGGGAGTGTTTGCATGAGTGTATGCAGATTAGGGTTTGAGTAAGGACTAAGTTAGGGGATAGATATAGTGGTGAGAGAAAGTGTGTGTGTGTGTGTGTGTGTGTGTGTGTGTGTGTGTGTGTGTGTGTGTGTGCACGCAAGCATGTGCGTGTGCGCTTGTGTGTGTGTATCCAAGTGTCTTGTGTAGAGGTAGTGTTACAGAAGGGAGTTTTCTAAGGTAAGGTGCATGGTTAAGGTAAGCCAAGTATTAGTAAAGTAGTGCTTCGTCCAATGCTTATGAAGGGTGAGTGAATGGCAAACTGGCTGAAAGACAGAATGTACACAGTATGAGTTGCAGGTACTTCAATAAAAAGTTTGAACGTGACCGGTGGTATCCCTTGGATTCAGTGCTGGGACCACTCCTTTTTGGTCTTTGCTTTTCAGAAATTAAAAAAAAAAAAAAAGAACCAAGACCTCTGGCTAACAAAAGTTTTCAGATGACTGTAAACTTGGAGGTTAAGTCACTCTATGAGTAACAAGCTTCAGAACTACTTCTCCCTGTTAAATGCTTGTTGCACGAAAAATGGGTTAAAACTGAATGCTAAAAATATAATATCATCACCTTTGGTACTAACCTCCTTCCTTCATCATAATGTATAGAAAAAATATCACTGCAAAAAGAAAATGTAGTCAGGGATCTAGTAACTTGGTTTGATAAGTCACTCTTAATCATTTTGCAACAATGTTCATCAGGAAGTCCCTTTATTTAGCACAGCTAATTACCAAACGAATATCATCAAGGTCTAACAAGGTACTCAGTCCCTTGTACTCAATATTGGTTACACAAATTCTCAAGTAATGCCTCCTTTGTGATGTATCAAACAATTAGAAAGACCGCAAAGATTCTTAAACTCATTAACACCTATGTGGTGCGGAATGTCACACCTCTAGCAGCCTACACACAGCTTGCACAGATAGCAAAATTATTAGTAAGACGTTTTCTTTACAGTGATAATAGTGCATTTATAGACTTTCTATAAATACTATAATATATCATAATGTACAAAACCCCCAAATTATATTTTTTTGCTAAACTTTCACAAACACATTCTTATATCTTAGAAACTGTACAACCTAGAGATATATTATTAGAACATTTTCTTAATCAATTATAAGCTTTCACATGACAGCAAGAAATTTCTCTTGGAGTGCATATTTATCAAAATATTTACAGAAATATGAAAAATATGCTTAATCATTTAATTAGCAATATAAATAACACTAAATATATCAAGATTTTCATCTTATAGAGCAAATATCAAGAATACTTTTCTTCATCAACAACTAAGGTTTTGCTTTATGCCATGCAACAGTTTGTAAGTCACTTCTTTTTTGAAGCATTAAGTACATATGAAAATATTGTTTATTTTCATAATTACTAACAAATGATTAGCAATATCTCGGGTATAATGTGATATAAATGGACAATGCCAACTAATTTTCTTGTCTCCCACCATGGCATATCACGCCATACCACTCAATAACATGTAGGGCTCTCAGTTATGAAAACATGAATAATAAGTGAATTAGTGATTAATTTTTCTACTGAGGTGTATTATAGATTAACAGTATAAGTGTAATTTTGTTAATAACTTCTTGTACTTTCTAATGCTGCCTATTATTACCTGGTAGCTTGTTTAGTTAAATAAGTGAGACCCCCCAAAAAGGTCTGGACACCATAAGGAGCTATGATGTGAACTGGAAATACACAAAAATAATTTTTAGGCTTGAATGAGTTAACTAAAACGATATCAGACCTATAGTCCCTGAGCTATCAAGAGAGGCTAGATGCTGTTATCCTTTTATTCAGTATCATAACGACTTTTGTTTGGAGATCTCTGTCTCCCTTACTCTGCTATTATTGACCCAATTCTCCTGGATCTCTTTTATCTCTATAAGTCCAATGGATCAATCGGTACTAGAACCAGGGACTTAAAATCTTCACTAACAAATAAAAAGGGCATGATGCAGAGGCAGGTTTATAACCCAGTGCCTCCCTAACCCCTGGAATAAGTGCACCCTGCATGTTAAGCAGTGTGACTCACTATCTTCCTTTAAATACAACCTAGATGACTGCATGGCTAGTCAAGAATTTACTTTGCGACTGACTAGTATGGCCAGCCTGCAGAAAGGAGGTGTGGCCTGAGGGAGGGTACAGGCAAGGTATCTTTGATCTCCAGGCAACACTAAGCTAAGCTAAGAAATCTAGGTAAACAGGTAATAAATTCTGGACAGAAGTCTACCACCTGACAGCCCATACTAATCCAACTAACATCCACTACTTACCTCACAGCTGCTGTTTTTAGCTTCCATTTTAGTAAATTTTCCAACCCTGAATCCATTAATAACCCTTCCTCTCTCATTAAACCTCTTTTCTCCCTGCAGTATTCCCACTTTCCATTTCAAAACATTCAAAGCTAAAAACATAGTACCACTACTTGGATAATTAAAAACAGACTCACCTGCTATACTGACTATCTTCTCCCATGGTTCTCATTCCTATATAGGGACTTTATAGTCCCTCCCCTTCTTCTCATTTATAATCTCTACCTAGATCGAAATATTATGTCCGATATCTGGAAAATGGCCACTGCTAAACCTCTCCTCAAAAAACGAAATTGTCTGTCCCATCTTCATTCTTCCCATACTTAGTAAAATCCTTGAAAAATCCTTGAAAAATTAGTTTACAAAAAATCACCCATTATATCTCCCAATATCAACGACTATCCTCAAAACAGCACGACCTTTGATCTGGTAGGAGCATGTCTACTACATTCTGTGCACTTATGGATAACATTCTTCTGATTATGGACGAAGGCCTTCTCACTGGAGCCATCTTTACTGACCTCACCAGAGCTTTTGATATGGTTGACAATAACATTGTTTTAGATCACCTCATTGAAACTGGAATTAGCCCAGATATAGCTTTCAGGTTTAAAATTTTTTTTTCCAAATCAGTACTTCTCTATGCAGTTTCAAAACACCTTCACTGCTTTCACCCCTCTCCTTAAAGGAGTTCCTCGGGGCTGCATTTTGGCTCCACCTTTTTTTCCATATTCATTAATAAACTACCACTAGACCTCCTTCACCTCCCTTTCTTACGTTATGTAGATGGCATGGTCTTATTTCACTCAAACCTCACCTACTGTGCCATACAGCAACAGCTACAAGCTAATTTCCTTTCTCTTATCAAATAGCTTAATAATGAAAAGTTAATTCTGAACCCTTCCAAAACTAACACAATGCTTATTGGTTCCTTCACTAAATGGCAGAATAACTCTCAATTACTTATTATCCATAACCATCTTGATAATCCCAGCAATCAAGTAATCTCCTTCAAATACCTTGGTATGTGACTTGATCTTGCACTGAACTTTTACCTTCATATAGAACAAATAAAGAAGAAAATAAATTCCCTCCTATTTTGGTCCTAATAAATGTCTCCCTTTTTATCCAGACCAAACAAGAATGCCATAGTCAAAGGCATTCTACTGGCACAACTTGAATATGGACTTCCACTGGTTGCAGCACTTCCCAGAAAAACTCCACCATTCAAACTATAAGCAATTGCCATTTCATTACCCTCTCCCCTATAAATAACCATCTTTATATTACATTTAATGAAGCCAATTGGCTACCTATACAATAATGTGCCAACATGTTTCTTGGATCCCAAGTCTACACCTGCTTCTTGAATCGTAATTCTACAAGCTCCTCAAAGAGGAATCCTGTCCTTCTCTTGCCTCCAACCTCTTCAGATGAGTCCCTCCCCCATTACATCCTAAGAAGTCCGAACCAGTCTGCTCCACTTCTTCAGTGTCCCTCAACCAGACTTCATTGCATGTCTTCACTGTCCTAGACCCCAAATTCCATGAATCTCTCCTTACTATCCATAAAGACTTCACATCACACCCCTCATTCTGTGCTCAGCTTAAAGGTCATCTCAAGTCTGAATCAATTTACAAATGTTTCCTTCTGGACACATTGTCTAATCGACTGCTCTCCCCTTCACCAGTCATTCTTCTTTGTCTTCTTCATAATATTTCCCTACACTAATATGTGACATCTCTTCCACAATGTATATATTATATAGAGTTAATTTCTTTTACCCTTTATGCTCCACTTTGTGATCGATCTCTTCACTATTTAACTTTCTTCTTCTTCTCTCCTTTCTCTACCTATTCTTTCTTAATGCCCCTTATACTGTGAACTTTATTATTATTATTATTACTATTATTGATTCATTGCTATCTTGCAGCATTTAAACTTTAGGGATAGCATCTTGCGCCATCTTTTTCTTTCACTTTTATGTCCCACTCCTCTCTGGCTCCAATAATTGATGGTGTGCTAGCGAAAATGTATATTCAGTAAGGCTGCATTCCAGTACCTAACAACTTGAAGTGAGAATGTCTGCACCTGACCGAAGCAAAAAATCCCCAATTGCAACTGACCAAAACACCTGCAGATAATCTACTGTAAACTCATGTATGTTAAATGTATTCAATACAAACAGCTGAAGGCGCACCACCAAACCATAACGCTCCTACCTTACAACCCCCTTCTCTACCTAACCTAACTATTCTTTCTTACTTTTTCCAGATTTTCTCTCTAAACATACTGTAGCTATTCAACTTTGTTAAATAATTAATTCAGTCAACTCCACTACACTTACCAGTATTATGGAGCCGAAGCTGCTTAGTAGATTGTTTTTTCTTTCAATTGCCTAGCACGGCAACTTTGCTCCTTTAGGCAATTCTAACTGTTGCAATATCCCCAATATCTTTCCTATTAAATTAAAATAATTCTTACATGGTTTACTCCCTATCTCCCATCATGCCTTGAGACATTTAAACTGTAAGGATAGCGTCACGCGTCATATTTTTCTTTTGCTTTTCTATCCGAGTCCTATCTGGCTTTTATAATTATTGATGTGCTAGCACTGATGTATAGTCACAAAGGCTGTATTCCAATACCTAACAACCTGCAGTGAGAATGCTTGCACCTGCCCAAAGCACAAAATCCCCTACTGCAACTGACCAAAACACCTGTGGATAAATCCACTGTAAACTCATCCTGTATTCCAATACCTAACAACCTGCAGTGAGAATGTCTGCACTGCCCAAAGCACAAAATCCCCAGTTGCAACTGATCAAACTGCCTTCAGATAAATCCATTGTAAACTTGTGCTGTATTCCAATACGTAACAACCTGTAGCAAGAACATCTGCAGCTGCCCAAAACACAAAATTCCCAATTGCAGCTGACCAAACTGCCTGTAGATAAATCCACTGTAAACTCATGTATGTTAAATCCTTTATTTAATACAAATAGCTGGAGGCACACCACCAAACCTTAATGCTCCTACCTTACACCCCCTTCTCTGCCTAACTTAACTATTCTTTCTTACTTTTCCAGATGTTCTCTCTCTCCCCTACCCTACCCCCATTCCCACATACCCCTATTTCATTTAATTTATATCCATCCATTAGTTGGCCCACCAGCTCTTCCTTAGATTTACCAATCATACCCCAAGAACAAAACCACACCCTGTACTACTCTCACAACCATCTCAACCAATCATACCTTCAAATAATTAACACACACCTTTCTGCCATCCCAATCACATGCTAACCAACATATTTATTTATTTATTTATTTATTTATTTATTTATTTATTTATTTTTTTTTATTTATTTTACATTTGTTGACCAGGCTAGTCTGGCTGGATACAAGTCCATTTTCAGCAGAGGCCCGAGGAGAAAAGCTCAAATATATACTAGTAAAAACATTCAAACAGGACGGGCGGCCACAGTGGTGCAGTGGTTAGCATTGCTGCCTCACAGCAAGAGGTTCTCCCCTCCCAAATCCCAAAGACATGCTGCAGATGGATTGGACACCACTGCCATTCAAAAGGAAAATCATTCAAACAGGACAATAAAAGAAACAAAAGAAACAAAAATTATAAGAATGTACCCTTTGCTTACACCCACTTTCATACATCCCCTTAAGTGACTATCAAACCCCTCACCTGATAATTACAAATAAATTATACAGATTAAAACAGTTAGCATAGATCTGTCCTAACTAAAAAACAGAATTAACCACCTCTAACTTAAAGTTGAACCTTCTCATTTTTTATAATAGCATATAGCTCAAATCAAAACTTCTTCTATTTCTGTAAAAGAGTATGCACCTCCTGTCAACCATACTCATATTATCCCTCCTCATAGGAACCATCCTTACTTCCTATCAACATTCCCTCAGCTGGAATCTAAACCCTAAGTCCCCCACCAAACCCAACTACCTTGAACCTCACTCAGGAATCTGTCATATTTCACCAGCCATGTACAGTCACTCCATTGTAGATCTGGTCCCATTTAAAATCTACCATAACCACACTAAAGGATATGTCAGTGTAGAATATAACCTATTCATTTTCAAATACCTGATGACTCCTGTTAATCTAGCATCTCAACTAATAATCAGTGGGGCTATCCATCCAAATCCATGCCCCCCTCTGACTCTCCCATCCCCTTCAATCCCAAGCACACACACCCCGAACCCTATAAGAAAACATGCAGACCTACTAGTTCTTAGCATTAACATTAGAAGTATGCTGAACAAAATAGACAAACTCCACACAACTCTTTTTCTATATGCCCCTGATTTAGTACTCCTTACAGAAACATGGCTCAAATCACAAAACAAAGATAACAAAATACTTCCACCAGGATACAATATAATTAGAAAAGACAGATTATCTAAGAGAGGAAGTGGAGCTGCCCTTCTTTTCAAAAACAACCTCACCATAGACTGCATTAACATGGGCATCCCTATATTTAACAATACAGAGACTCTTTTTACCAAGGAGAAAATTAACCAACTAAAACATCTGAACCTACTATCTATATATATGTCTATATATATATATATATATATATATATATATATATATATATATATATATATATATATATATATATATATATATATATATATATATATATATATATATATATATATATATGTATATATATATATAGATATATATATAGATATAGATATAGATATATACTCCACTGGACAGCCCTAAGCCTCCCTCAGGAAACAATCATCCTAGGGGACTCACCTCTACCCTCCAAGCATATAATTCTCTATGGTTTCAGGCAGCTAATACAAACTCTCACCCATATAGAAAAATCTACAAATAAAGAGTCCATACTAGACTGGATACTTACTTACTAACCATCCATCCTCAGCACAACAATTCAGTAGATTACCCAACACTCTAAGTGAGTACCTCCCCACCTTTGTACTAAGACAATACATTAAACCCACAAAAAAAATCCTTCCAACAAATACGCTACTCTAAAAACTTCAAATCAGAAGACTTCATAACAGCCTTAAACTACTGCAACTGGTCTCCACTTACCTGCCTTCCAATGGGCATGGCAGTAGACCATTTTAACTCTACCTTTTTAGATATACTTAATCAGCTAGCCTCTCCCAGAACAATTAGAGTTAAATTCAACTATGGCCCCTGTCTCTCAAAAAACACCCGTCTACTTCTGAAAGAAAGAGATAAGGCCTGGCCTGGGACACCTGGAGTAATAATAAAACTAACTCAAATAAACAAATATTCCTTGAACTAAGAAATAAACCTAAAAGACAAATAAGGAGTGATAAAGAAACACTGTGCTGACATCCAAAGTAAACAGGAATCAACACACATAAATTCTGGGTGGCTATTAACAACATTCTTCAACCGGGTAAAACTAGTACCCCACCCCCAAACATAAATGGTACCACTAACAATATAGCTACCTAATTCAATGCCTGCTTCACCAATTCAGTTCTGAAACTGATTACTCCTTCTTCCACCACAATTCTCCCAAATCTGCATAATCTCCCAAACAACCAAAACCTCTTTTCAGCCAGACCAGTCCCAACCACTCTCATCTATAAACACATGTCCAAACTAAAGCCTAATACCCTCACAGCAGACAAACTCCCAGCTGCATACCTCTGGATTGCAGCCAAAGTCATTGCATACCCTGTTTCCATATTAACAGATTGGATCTATATCACATTATTGCAAATTCAAAATGTCGAGCATCAAAATAGCTAAAGTACCGAAAACTCGAACTTCCATTTTTGAGATCGCAGTACAGTGAAGACTGGGATATTTGCCCTTTCCTCACTGTAGTGCGATCTCGAAGTTGGAATATATATTTAGCAGGGGGTGTGGGGGACACAGACCCCTACAATACAGAGTTCGAGTTTAGGAATTTCCACTCTTTTGAGCGTTCCACATTTTGCATTTTCAGTAATATGATATAGATGTAACTGATCCATAGCTGAGCAGTCGGTACCTTCCCTTTGAAAAATCTCTCACATAATTCTGTTACATAAAGGTGGTTCATCAACTGAATTATGCAGCTACTGACTAAAAGCCATATTATCCCCATTGTCAAAAATATTGGAAAAATGTATACACTCTCAGATACTAAATCATGTCTTATCAAACAGCCTTCTTGCCAAAATACAACATGGGTTCCACCCATGCCATAGCACTACCACCACTCTCATCAGTTTTACAAACACTGTCAATCAACGAAACCTAGTTAATCTAGTCTCAACTGTCTTTCTACACCTGTCTAAAGCATTTCATATGGTCTCTCATAACAAACTCCTAACTGTCCTCTCTGAACTCAACCTAACTAAATCCACCCTGCTCTGGTTTAAAGACTATCTCACCAACTGCCAGCAAGCCATTAAATGGATAGACTCCCTATCCCCCCTCCTTTCACTTACCCTAAGCATATCACAGGGACATGTACTTGGACCCCTGCTGTTCACCATTTTCACAAGCAGCCTACACATAGCCACCCATCAAGCAAATTTGATCCAATAAGCCGATGATCCCACACTAATCTGCTTAGCTCCCTCTCTCCAAATTCTTCAAGAAAAAAACAGGAAGCTTTTGCTGCTATAGAAACTTGGCTGTCAAACTTTCAACTTATTCTAAATCCTCAGAAAACAACTCTGCTTTTCTACCCCTCCAAAGCTACTGAACCCACTCCCCCTTTTAAAATATCATCTACAGACAACACCCTCATCACCCCAATGCCATATACCAAACTACTAGGGACAATAATCGACCAAAATCTTAAATTCCATAAACATATAGCCCAGACCATCAATAAAGTGCATAAAAAACTTGGTACGCTTTATCGTTGCAAAAACTACCTGACCACAGACAGTAAAGTCATCATAGCTAGAACACACCTACTCTCCACATTACTGTATTCATCCCCTGTTCTAACCAACCTAAGCAAAAGTGACTTAAACAAATTATTCACTTGCTATAACAAAATAGCAAAATTCACTACAAACTCCTCCTACTGATCTCATCACTGTCAAGCCCTTAAGAAATTAGGTTGGCTAGAATTACCAAACTTAGTAAACTTTAACCAACATATCATGGCACATCAAATAGTCTACCACCCAAATAAAACACCAGCTCTAGCAGGCTTACTCAACCCCTACAACAACTACCAACTAAAATACGCAAACAAAGCACTTGTAGAAGTATCATAGGTTTATAGGTTCATACTAGGCTATCTGCCCTAGGGCATTTATAAGCCTAGCCAGAATGTGTTTGGCTTTCGCCACCCATTTTAAATTAATTTTGCTATGCCCTTTTTCGAGGTTAGTATACTGTGCCTCTGTCTAACAGTGACACAGAAGTGATACATGGGTTAAACCTACGATCTCCCATCCACTCATCAAGATTCCTCTTGAAGAGAGTCAATGAGGGACTCTGCCTAACCTGGACTGGGATTTTATTACAGTGTGAAGGGAGCCTCTGGGTTATGAATCTGTCCCTCCAGCATGTCCTATTTATTTCAGTGCTGAGGTTCAAGTCTCTCAAGTGCGTAGCTCGATGGGATTTGGATTTTCTGAGGTGCAGCATGTCCATTAATTCCGGGTTGGACATGGCTTTATACGTCAGGCACAGATCGCCCCTGAACAGGCGGTATGACACTGAGTAGAGCTGAAGTTTCTTTAACCGGGCAGCATATGGCATCTGTTTGAGCCATTTGATCCTCTTGGTGAGGTACTTTTGGGGTCTTTCCAATTGCTGCAGGTGTCTGGTAAGGTACATCCCAAAAGGGGCATTGTACTCAATTATGGGCCTGATGAGGGATGAGTAAAGAGGCACGATGACCTCCCCTGATCTAGATGTGAATCCCTTCATGATTAGGTGGGCTATATAAAATGTTTTTCTAACCACTTTGGCCACATGGTTGCCAAATGAGAGACTGCTATCAGCTTGGGTCCCCAGATCCCTAATTACTTCTTCCATACTTAATGGATTACCACCTATGTGGTAATTTGTGGGCACTTTGTTTTTGCCAAAGGGGATGACTATACACTTTTTGGCATTTAGCTTTAGGCCATGGGTCTGGCACCAGTTGTCTGTTTCTATGAGGCCCATTTGGAGGATGCTTGTGTCAGCTGGAGGGTCGATTATGGCGTCCAGTTTGCAGTCATCTGCGAACTTGGTCAGCCACAGTCCTGTGTTGGCCTGTACCTCCGAGAAATATATACCGAACAAGAGAGGTCCCAGAACTGCACCTTGTGGGATGCCACTTGTAACTGGTTTGGAGTCTGACATGGCTCCAGCAATTCTAACCATGTGGGTTCTGTCCTTGAGCCAGTTTGCAACCCATCTAGTGACATAGGGGTTTATATTTAAGCTGGTGAGCTTATCTATAATGCCCGAGTGGGGTATTGTTTCGAAGGCTTTTGCGAGGTCCAGGTAGGCTGTGTGGACCACCTTCCCCTCATCAATGGCCTTGGTGACTGTTTCAAAGAAATCAACCAGGTTTAAGAGGCAGGATCTGCCCTTAACAAAGCCAAACTGGGTATGATCCATTGTCTGTAGGTCCCCAATATCTTTATTTATGAGGTCCATGATGATCCTTTCCATAGCTTTGCAGACCAAGCTAGTCAGGCTTATAGGGCGATAGTTTCCAGGATCCGTTGAGGCACCACCTTTGTGGAGAGGGACCACTGTTGCTGTACGCCACTCTTTGGGTACATATCCTGTAGTAAGGCTGACATTGAACAGTAGTTTTATGTTTGGGTTTAGCTCTTCTTGGAGTTCATGTAGGACAGCCGGGACACCGTCTGGTCCCATTGATGCTATGTTTTTTGCTTTGGAGAGTGCAGCTCTTACCTGAGCATCTGAGATGTCAGGGGGGCAGCACTCTGCTGGTATAGATATTTGCCCTTTTGGTGGGGGGGGGGAGAAGTTTGCGCTGAACCTGTCAGCTAGGATGTTGGCAATGTCTGTGGGTTTGGTGTATTTTTTGTCATTTTGGACTAATTCTGAGCATATCTGGGAATTCCCACCCAGATTCCTAACATAACTAAACAAAGCCTTGTGATTATCCTTAGTGTCCTGTGCAATTTTTCTCTTGAAGCTGGCCTTAGACGATTTTATGAGTGCCCGTAGTTTTTTGCTAATACTGATCAGAGATGCCTTCCCTTTTTGGGATTTTGCTCTATCATTTAGTAGCTTCCTCCTTCTATTGTATAGTTTGTTTATGGCTGGGGTCCACCAGACAGGACGTCTGCCTTTGGAGGATTGGGTCTTGGTTTTATTTGGGATTGCATGATCTATGCATTCCTGAAGGTGTTCATAGAATGCATTTATGAAGGATTCTGCGGTCTGGGCCGTATTTTCCACAGGCCCGGGGGCTTTGAAGGATTCCACCTTGGTTTTGAGGAGTGTGAAATTTGCTTTAGAGAAGTTTTTCACTGTGGTTTTCTGGGCAGGAGGTGGGGTCCTGATGTGAATATCCAGTGAGATTAGTTTATGGTCTGATCTTACCAGTGAGGGATACACTTCTGGTCTGGAGCATAGAGTCCCCATGTTGGTGATGATCAGGTCCAGTATGTTTTCCCCTCTTGTGGGAGTGGTGACAAGTTGTTCCATAGCATTTGAGTTTATAAATTCTAGGAAACTTTGGGCTAGGGTGTTGAAGCTAGAGTAATGCTCCCAGTCTATGTTTGGGTAGTTGAAGTTGCCCAATATAATGGTGTTTGGAGAGACCTTCATATTTTCCAGTATTCTCAGGAAGGCCGAGTGGGGTTCCTGGGTTTGGGAGGGTGGTCTGTAGCAGGCTATAAACTGGAAGGCAGTTTTACCCACTGTTAGTTGCACATGGATAGTCTCTGATGCTTCATGCTGTGCCACCAACCTGGAGGTGTGGGTATCTTTGACGAATATTGATACTCCTCCTTTTGTGGTTTGGTCCAAGTTTTGGGGCTGAAAAGCATGGTATGAGGTATAACCTGGTAGTGCTGGGGTGCTCTCGGGAGCCTTGAACCAGGTTTCTGTTACTGCACAGATATCAATGTTCTCCATGCTAAGGAGAGTTTCGAGTGCATGCATCTTGAGGTTTAGACTTCTGGCGTTGAGTAGCATTACTCTTAGTTTCTTATCCCTTGTGATACCTATGGAGGTGGGTTTGTCTTTTGAGCCTTGCCTAGAAAAAGCACTATGGGGGTAGCAAGAGCCTTTGCCAGTAACCGAAAGCCCAGGGGTGACAGGTGCAAGCCATCCCTAGCGAAGCATCGTGGCTTGTTGAGCATGTCATCCCAGGCTGGCAGGCATTGGATCCCCTTTGAATGACACCAATACTTAAGCCAATTGTTGAAATTGATCATCTTGTCTTCATATTGTGGCATCATTCTTGGTGAGGGTAAGATGCTACTCAAGGTCAGGGTCATATCGGCCTGGGCCACATGCTCAGAGAGCTCCTCTATGTCTCTTTTCATGTAGTCCAGGGAGGTATGTCTCAGGTCATTCACACCAGCATGGACAATGACTGAGTCATATTTGTACTTGCCTTGGAGTGACCTGAGTGCTTGTTGGCTGTTGGTGAAGCACCCTCCAAGAGGAAAAAACGCTGAGAGAAGAAGGGAGCCACTTTTGAGATTTTAAGTATTTTTTCTCTGTTTATTTGCTAAGTTTTTCTGCATAGCTGCCTAGCTTGAGCATTTGCTGGCTTGTTAAACCTGATTTCTGTATTAGTAGCTGTATTTAGAGCACAACCAAAAGCTGTTTGCTGAATTTCCTGTTTGCACTTAATTTTAAATCGTTTTTTTCTTAAAACTTGCATATTTTCTGTCCTTGACCTAGCACTCTTCTGTGGGGTCATTTACTGCACTGTTATAACTTGATATTACTTGTGAACCTCTGCTATCTCTGAAAAAAACAAAAACAAAAAAAAATCTTGCTTTTTTCCCACTTTTCTGAGAGTTAAAAAAGTTCAGTTACAGGCTTGCTGTTCCTGAACTATTTGAAAGTTTCTGCGAGGCCATTTTTGCTTGGGCTAAAGGAAAGTCTCTCTGTTGATCAGTGGCAGTGAATAACATTGAGCAGCTTCCCTGCCCCCCATAGAGGTGGTTACTGACTTGAAACTGTAGTTTTATTGGCCACTAGGGGTCATTTCCAAAACTCCTTCATCTTCCTCTCTTAAAACCTAGTTGCCTCGTGGTTTGGGCGTCTTTTCAGGCTTGTTGGCTGTTGGTGAAGCACCCTCCAAGAGGAAAAAACGCTGAGAGAAGAAGGGAGCCACTTTTGAGATTTTAAGTATTTTTTCTCTGTTTATTTGCTAAGTTTTTCTGCATAGCTGCCTAGCTTGAGCATTTGCTGGCTTGTTAAACCTGATTTCTGTATTAGTAGCTGTATTTAGAGCACAACCAAAAGCTGTTTGCTGAATTTCCTGTTTGCACTTAATTTTAAATCGTTTTTTTCTTAAAACTTGCATATTTTCTGTCCTTGACCTAGCACTCTTGTGTGGGGTCATTTACTGCACTGTTATAACTTGATATTACTTGTGAACCTCTGCTATCTCTGAAAAAAACAAAAACAAAAAAAAAATCTTGCTTTTTTCCCACTTTTCTGAGAGTTAAAAAAGATAAGTTACAGGCTTGCTGTTCCTGAACTATTTGAAAGTTTCTGTGAGGCCATTTTTGCTTGGGCTAAAGGAAAGTCTCTCTATTGATCAGTGGCAGTGAATAACATTGAGCAGCTTCCCTGCCCCCATAGAGGTGGTTACTGACTTGAAACTGTAGTTTTATTGTCCGTTTTGGGTCTATTCCTGCTTCTTTCCAACCCCTGCTATCAAGCACGCTTTAACGTGCTTTAGCGATTGCGGAGTTGCCACTAGAGCAGCATCGGGCAGCGCCGGTTAAACAAGGTTAAACTCTTTCTGGCTCCAGAAAGTCTGTTCTTCAATTTTTCCATTAGAACTGCTCTGTTAGGAACCTAAACAGTTTACACCTTCACTAAAAAGTGCAGCACTTGTTCCTAATAGCTTTTTCTTCTCAAAAAGCTCAGCACTTGTCTTATAAGCATATCCCTTGTCTTATAAGCATTCTCTTTGCAGGTCAAGCACTCCTATATTATACAAATCTCTCACTAGCAAAACCCCCCAGGAGTGCCCACTTCCCTGCTAAGCCTACTACTTTTCTGTCTCATACCAACTCATAAATCTTTCTAGCATGTCGAAGGGTCAGATGCTGGCGTCCTCTCCAGCCCAGTTGGTGAATCTGGGAATTCTGAGACAATGTTACAATTGCCTCATGTACACGGACAACCCTCTCCTCCTCCCACGTAACACTAACACTTGCGAGAGATGCAGCTATTTAGACAAACTGGAGGCTGAGCTCTCTCAACTCAGGACTGGCAAGACCAGGCAGGAGGAGAAGGCAACTACACACACCACAATACCAGTCTCACATAACTCAACCACACCACTGAATCAAACACATAAACACACTAAGACATACTCGGAGGCTCTGAGTAAAAATTTACCTAAACAGCAGAGGCCTCCAAAGCAGACACCCAAGCAACTGCAAACTCAATACACCACACAAACAACACATAAACAACAAAATCAGTGTGCAAAGCAGTCACTGCCCTTAAGGCCAAATACAACACCAAACATACTTGTCATAGGTGACTCCATGGTCAGACACACGGACGTCCCACTCACCAGGCTGAACAAGGAGAAGGTCACGGGAAGGGGGGTGTCAAATCAGAAGACTTCATAACAGCCTTAAACTACTGTAACTGGTCTCCACTTACCTGCCTTCCAATGGGCATGGCAGTAGACCATTTTAACTCTACCTTTTTAGATATACTTAATCAGCTAGCCTCTTCCAGAACAATTAGAGTTAAATCCAACTATGGCCCCTGTCTCTCAAAAAACACCCGTCTACTTCTGAAAGAAAGAGATAAGGCCTGGCCTGGGACACCTGGAGTAATAATAAAACTAACTCAAATAAACAAATATTCCTTGAACTAAGAAATAAACCTAAAAGACAAATAAGGAGTGATAAAGAAACACTGTGCTGACATCCAAAGTAAACAGGAATCAACCCACTTAAATTCTGGGTGGCTATTAACAAAATTCTTCAACTGGGTAAAACTAGTACCCCACCCCCAAACATAAATGGTACCACTAACAACATAGCTACCTAATTCAATGCCTGCTTCACCAATTCAGTTCTGAAATTAATTACTCCTTCTTCCACCACAATTCTCCCAAATCTGCATAATCTCCCAAACAACCAAAACCTCTTTTCAGCCAGACCAGTCCCAACCACTCTCATCTATAAACACATGTCCAAACTAAAGCCTAATACCCTCACAGCAGACAGACTCCCAGCTGCAAACCTCTGGATTGCAGCCAAAGTCATTGCATACCCTGTTTCCATATTAACAGATTGGATCTATATCACATTATCGCAAATTCAAAATGTCGAACATCAAAATAGCTAAAGTACCGAAAACTCGAACTTCTGTTATTGAGATCGCAGTACAGTGAAGACTGGGATATTTGCCCTTTCCTCACTGTAGTGTGATCTCGAAGTTGGAATATATATTTAGCAGGGGGTGTGGGGGGCACAGCCCCCTACAATACGGAGTTCGAGTTTCGGAATTTCCACTCTTTTGAGCGTTCCACATTTTGCATTTTCAATAATATGATATAGATGCAACTGATCCATAGCTGAGCAGTCGGTACCTTCCCTTTGAAAAATCTCTCACATAATTCTGTTACATAAAGGTGGTTCATCAACTGAATTATGCAGCTACTGACCAAAAGCCATATTATCCCCATTGTCAAAAATATTGGAAAAATGTATACACTCTCAGATACTAAATCATGTCTTATCAAACAACCTTCTTGCCAAAATACAACATGGGTTCCACCCATGCCATAGCACTACCACCACTGTCATCAGTTTTACAAACACTGTCAATCAATGAAACCTAGTTAATCTAGTCTCAACTGTCTTTCTACACCTGTCTAAAGCATTTCATATGGTCTCTCATAACAAACTCCTAACTGTTCTCTCTGAACTCAACCTAACTAAATCCACCCTGCTCTGGTTTAAAGACTATCTCACCAACTGCCAGCAAGCCATTAAATGGATGGACTCCCTATCCCCCCTCCTTTCACTTACCCTAAGCATAGCACAAGGACATGTACTTGGACCCCTGCTGTTCACCATTTTCACAAACAGCCTACATATAGCCACCCATCAAGCAAATTTGATCCAATAAGCCGATGATCCCACACTAATCTGCTTAGCTCCCTCTCTCCAAATTCTTCAAGAAAAAAACAGGAAGCTTTTGCTGCTATAGAAACCTGGCTGTCAAACTTTCAACTTATTCTAAATCCTCTAAAAACAACTCTGCTTTTCTACCCCTCCAAAGCTACTGAACCCACTCCCCCTTTTAAAATATCATCTACAGACAACACCCTCATCATCCCAATGCCATATACCAAACTACTAGGGACAATAATCGACCAAAATCTTAAATTCCATAAACATATAGCCCAGACCATCAATAAAGTGCATAAAAAACTTGGTATGCTTTATCATTGCAAAAACTACCTGACCACAGACAGTAAAGTCATCATAGCTAGAACACACCTACTCTCCACATTACTGTATTCATCCCCTGTTCTAACCAACCTAAGCAAAAGTGACTTAAACAAATTATTCACTTGCTATAACAAAATAGCAAAATTCACTACAAACTCCTCCTACTGATCTCATCACTCTCAAGCCCTTAAGAAATTAGGTTGGCTAGAATTACCCAACTTAGTAAACTTTAACCAACATATCATGGCACATCAAATAGTCTACCACCCCAATAAAACACCAGCTCTAGCAGGCTTACTCAACCCCTACAACAACTACCAACTAAAATACGCAAACAAAGCACTTGTAGAAGTATCATAGGTTCATAGGTTCATAGGTTCATACTAGGCTATCTGCCCTAGGGCATTTATAAGCCTAGCCAGAATGTGTTTGGCTTTCGCCACCCATTTTAAATTAATTTTGCTATGCCCTTTTTCGAGGTTAGTATACTGTGCCTCTGTCTAACAGTGACACAGAAGTGATACCCAGGTTAAACCTACAATCTCCCATCCACTCATCAAGATTCCTCTTGAAGAGAGTCAATGAGGGACTCTGCCTAACCTGGACTGGGATTTTATTCCAGAGTGAAGGGAGCCTCTGGGTTATGAATCTGTCCCTCCAGCATGTCCTATTTATTTCAGTGCTGAGGTTCAAGTCTCTCGACTATGTAGCTCGATGGGATTTGGATTTTCTGAGGTGCAGCATGTCCATTAATTCCGGGTTGGACATGGCTTTATATGTCAGGCACAGATCTCCCCTGAACAGGCGGTATGCCACTGAGTAGAGCTGGAATTTCTTTAACCGGGCAGCATATGGCATCTGTTTGAGCCATTTGATCCTCTTGGTGAGGTACTTTTGGGGTCTTTCCAATTGCTGCAGGTGTCTGGTAAGGTACATCCCAAAAGGGGCATTGTACTCAATTATGGGCCTGATGAGGGATGAGTAAAGAGGCACAATGACCTCTCCTGATCTAGATGTGAATCCCTTCATGATTAGGTGGGCTATATAAAATGTTTTTCTAACCACTTTGGCCACGTGGTTGCCAAATGAGAGACTGCTATCAACTTGGGTCCCTAATTACTTCTTCTGTACTTAATGGATTACCACATATGTGGTAATTTGTGGGCACTTTGTTTTTTCCAAAGGGGATGACTATACACTTTTTGGCGTTTAGCTCGAGGCCATGGCTCTGGCACCAGTTGTCTGTTTCTATGAGGCCCTTTTGGAGGATGCTTGTGTCAGCTGGAGAGTCGATTATGGCATCCAGTTTGCAGTCATCTGCGAACTTGGTCAGCCACAGTCCTTCCGTGTTTGCCTGTACCTCCGAGAAATATATACCGAACAAGAGAGGTCCCAGGACTGAGCCTTGTGGGATGCCACTTGTTACTGGTTTGGAGTCTGACATGGCTCCAGCAATTCTAACCATGTGGGTTCTGTCCTTGAGCCAGTTTGCAACCCATCTAGTGACATAGGGGTTTATATTTAAGCTGGTGAGCTTATCTATAATGCCCGAGTGGGGTATTGTTTGAAGGCTTTTGCGAGGTACAGGTAGGCTGTGTGGACCACCTTCCCTCATCAATGGCCTTGGTGACTGTTTCAAAGAAATCAACCAGGTTTAAGAGGCAGGATCTGCCCTTAACAAAGCTGAACTGGGTATGATCCAGTGTCTGTAGGTCCCCAATATCTTTATTTATGAGGTCCATGATGATCCTTTCCATAGCTTTGCAGACCAAGCTAGTCAGGCTTATAGGGCGATAGTTTCCAGGATCCGTTGAGGCACCACCTTTGTGGAGAGGGACTACTGTTGCTGTACGCCACTCTTTGGGTACATATCCTGTAGTAAGGCTGAGATTGAACAGTAGTTTTATGTTTGGGTTTAGCTCTTCTTGGAGTTCATGTAGGACGTAGCCCGGGACACCGTCTGGTCCCATTGATGCTGTGTCTTTTGCTTTGGAGAGGGCGGCTCTTACCTGAGCATCTGAGATGTCAGGGGGGCAGCACTCTGCTGGGATAGATATTTGCTCTTTTGGTGGGAGGGGGGTTTGCGCTGAACCTGTCAGCTAGGATGTTGGCAATGTCTGTGGGTTTGGTGTATTTCTTGTCATTTTGGACTAATTCTGAGCATATCTGAGAATTCCCACCCAGGTTCCTAACATAACTAAAGAAAGCCTTGTGATTATCCTTAGTGTCCTGTGCAATTTTTCTCTCGAAGCTGGCCTTAGACGATTTTATGAGTGCCCATAGTTTTTTCTAATACTGATCAGAGATGCCTTCCCTTTTTGGGATTTTGCTCTATCATTTAGTAGCTTCCTCCTTCTATTGTATAGTTTGTTTATGGCTGGGGTCCACCAGACAGGACGTCTGCCTTTGGAGGACTGGGTCTTGGTTTTATTTGGGATTGCATGATCCATGGATTCCTGAAGGTGTTCATAGAATGCATTTATGAAGGATTCTGCGGTCTGGGCCGCATTTTCCACAGGCCTGGGGGCTTTGAAGGATTCCACCTCAGTTTTGAGGAGTGTGAAATTTGCTTTAGAGAAGTTTTTCACTGTGGTTTTCTGGGCAGGAGGTGGGGTCGGGATGTGAATATCCAGTGAGATTAGTTTATGGTCTGATCTTACCAGTGAGGGATACACTTCTGGTCTGGAGCATAGAGTCCCCATGTTGGTGATGATCAGGTCCAGTATGTTTTCCCCTCTTGTGGGAGTGGTAACAAGTTGTTCCATAGCATTTGAGTTTATAAATTCTAGGAAACTTTGGGCTAGGGTGTTGGAGCTAGAGTAATTCTCCCAGTCTATGTTTGGGTAGTTGAAGTTGCCCAATATAATGGTGTTTGGAGAGACCTTCATATTTTCCAGTGTTCTCAGGAAGGCCGAGTGGGGTTCCTGGGTTTGGGAGGGTGGTCTGTAGCAGGCTATAAACTGGAAGGCAGTTTTACCCACTGTTAGTTGCACATGGATAGTCTCTGATGCTTCGTGCTGTGCCACCAACCTGGAGGTGTGGGTATCGTTGACTAATTTTGATACTCCCCTCCTTTTGTGGTTTGGTCCAAGTTTTGGGGCCGAAAAGCATGGTATGAGGTATAACCTGGTAGTGCTGGGGTGCTCTCGGGAGCCTTGAACCAGGTTTCTGTTACTGCACAGATATCGATGTTCTCCATGCTAAGGAGAGTTTCGAGTGCATGCATCTTGAGGTTTAGACTTCTGGCGTTGAGTAGCATTACTCTTAGTTTCTTATCCCTTGTGATACCTATGGAGGTGGGGTTGTCTTTTGAGCCTTGCCTTAAAAAGCACTATGAGGGTAGCAAGAGCCTTTGCCAGTATCCGAAAGCCCAGGGGTGACAGGTGCAAGCCGTCCCTAGCGAAGCATCGTGGCTTGTTGAGCATGTCATCCCAGGCTGACAGGCACTGGATCCCCTTTGAATGACACCAATACTTAAGCCAGTTGTTGAAATTGATCATCTTGTCTTCATCTTGTGGCATCATTCTTGGTGAGGGTAAGATGCTACAGAAGGTCAGGGTCATACTGGCCTGGGCCACATGCTCAGAGAGCTCCTCTATGTCTCTTTTCATGTAGTCCAGGGAGGTATGTCTCAGGTCATTCACACCAGCATGGACAATGACTGAGTCATATTTGTACTTGCCTTGGAGTGACCTGAGTGCTTGTGTTATGTGGCGGATCCTAGTGCCTGACAGGCAGCTCACCGTGACCTTCTCCTTGTTCAGCCTGGTGAGCGGGATGTCAGTGTGCCTGACGATAGAGTCACCTATTACAAGTGTATCAGGTGTGTTGTTTAGCCTTAAGGGTTGTGACTGTTTGGCACACTGGCTTTGTGAGCTATGTGTTGCACATGTTTTGCTTTGGGGTAGTGGTTGCTTGGGTGTCTACTTTGAAGGTATCTGCTGTTTAGGCAGATTTTTATTTAGAGCCTCCAAGTATGTTTTTGTGTGTTTATGTGTTTGGTTTGCTGTCGTGGTAGGTCTATGTGAGACTGGAATTGTAGTGAGTGTAGTTTCCTTCTCCTCCTGACTGGTTACGCCAGTACTGAGTTGAGAGAGCTTAGCCTCTAGTTTGGCTATATGGATGCATCTCTCACATGTGTTGGAATTTGTTGGGAGGAGGAGAGGGTTGTCTGTGTACATGAGGCAGTTGTAACATTGCCTCAAAATTCCCAGATTCACCAGCTGGACCGGAGAGGAGATTGACAACTGACCTTTGGACATGCTAGAATAGTATTGGGAATTCCTTTATAATTGAAAAAAAGGGCCAGTGGGGAACAAGGTACTCAAGGGGAGTTTGTGAGGGTGTCGTGCTTTTAATTTTTTAGTTCTGACTTATATAATTGCTTTAGTGAGCAAGTGCCAGGTAACTTAAATGCAATGTGTTACAGGTAACTTAAATGCAAAAATGACAAACAGTAACTTTCTTTTAAGTGAAACAAGAAAATAAGTACAGTAAGATATGCAGATATCACTAGGGATCCACAGAAGCACTGAAAAGCCGTGTTTTAGGTGGTATTAGCGTTTCAGGGAAATAACAATCAAACAAACAACAAGCATACAAACAAAGCTAGATTCAGCAGGCCTGGATCTAGTCTACGCTACAGCAAACAAGGTGTACCAAATTTCAGTAAGAAACAGTTGAAATATGCAGGCACTATAAGCCTTTAACCAGAAATTCCCAGCTCAAAAGGGCAGAGTCCAGCCTCTCCTCCCACAAGAGTGCAGACCATGAACCTTCTTAATGTAAAATAACTGGCCTGAAGCCCAAGTGCTTAAACCAGAACTAATACACTTTTAGAATAACAGACACTGAGCCCTCAATCAGCAGTTCCCAACTTAGAAGGATGTAAGCTACCTGTCCTGCCACCACAGTGCAGGCCACAAACCTTCCTAATGTAAAACAACTGGTCTGAAGCCCAAGTGCTTAATCCAAAAGACTTAGAATGATAGCTACACTTTAATCAAGTTACTACCAAGCAGTAGTAAATGCAATTGAATACTTTAAAGAATGCCTGGATTAGTGCTCAAGTTATACAAACAAAGCTAGATTCAGCAGGCCTGGATCTAGTCTACGCTTACAGCAAACAAGGTGTACCAATTTCAGTAAGAAGCAGTTCAAATATGCAGGCACTATAAGCCTTTAGCCAGAAATTCCCAGCTCAGAAGGGCAGAGGCCAGCCTCTCCTCCCACAAGAGTGCAGACCACGAACCCTTTTAATGTAAAATAACTGGCCTGAAGCCCAAGTGCTTAAACCAGAATTAATACACTTTTAGAATAACAGACACTGAGCCCTCAATCAGCAGTTCCCAACTTAGAAGGATGTAAGCTACCTGTTCTGCCACTACAGTGCAGACCACAAACCTTCTTAATGTAAAACAACTGGTCTGAAGCCCAAGTGCTTAAACTAAAAGGCTTAGAATGAGTTACACCAAGCAGTAATAAATACAACTGAGTACTTTTAAGATGACACAAAAGCAAAATAAAGTAGGAAGAAGCACAAATACAGTAAAAGCAGAATTTTTTTTTTTTTTTTTTTCAGAAAAGTAGCAAAAACAGTAGTAAAAACAATTCACATGCAGTGCAAGCTGGCACACTTGAGTATGTAGCAATATTAGTCCACACACAGTTTGATAAAAATGTAATTAAATTAAAAAGGACTAAAAGCAAGTGCAGAAAGGGTTTATTATGTAGAATGCGGTAAAGAGATGGGACTGGGGGATTGTCCTAGATCCAAAAGCAAATACATGTCAGGAGACTCCCTTTACTCAAATACAGTTGCCAAAATCTGGAACTTACTCCCCCTCAAAATCAGAATGCAAGATAATACCTAGTCCTTTCTCATAATTAGCTATATATAGTGTATACCATGATAAAGTACTACAGTTGCACTAGGCATCACACTTCATGTGCATCACTATCCCACGTTTACCATCTATACCTTACTTTCTGGGTATTATTTTAATGTATTTTCTAATGATTTTGTTGAATATATTTGTATTGAATGTTTTGAATATTTTTGTATTATGATTATGTTAAACATCATTGCATTGAATCTCTTGAATATTTTTTGTATTGTGATGTACTATGTGAAGCTTTTCTCCTTGGACTTCTGCTGAAAATGGGCAACTTCTGCCCAGTTGTACTTTCCCAGTAAACAAATGTAAACTAAGTAAATAAATAAACAAATAAAATACATCTTTATACAATGATTTGTTTGTAGTCATAATACTTCTTGCAACCTTGCTACCCTGGTTACCAAACTCCTTGAAGAAGCTATGCGATTTCTAAATCTATGAGTAAGAGACAGGTGAAGCAAAGAGGTAATGGCAGCTGTCCGTGATGCTTCTTTAGGTAGGTGAAGCTCAATTATTGTGAAGTTTGGTCAAATTACATCCACTGTGGAAGAAGTTACAGAGTTAATATAGTCTATGTATTTAATTAAAAGAATACATTCACCTCCTTCTCTTTTGGGCATTCAAAATGTATTATATTACATTATAGTAGGGAATGTGTGCTTTGATATTTTTTGTTGTTTGTGTTAGCATGTTTTACAGAGAAAAGAGATGTCAATACTGTTGAAATGCATCTGTGTTTTAAGATAGATTTTTTGCTCATATAGCCACAGTTGAGGGTACATAAACTGAACTTACAGTTTTGATTGAATCAGGCCGACACGTGCTGAGTTATTTTCATTTATCTCATAATAATACTCATAATGTAATTCATCTAGTGCTGGTGCTGATTCTTCCCTTTCTTCTTGAATTATTTCTTCCATTTCTGTCATAGTAATCTCCTTTTCTACAGAATTCTTAACATTCCCATATATTATTTTGCAATACATTGTTTTTCTTGTAGTATTTCCTTTTCATTCATTTTACCTGTGATGACCCACCACTGGACCAGTAATCAAGGAGCCTCAATCCTCACTACTGGCACCAGTGGGGGGCATACATTGGGAGGATGACAGGTATGCATACAGTATTTTCAGATGCAGCTCTCTGCATTAAGTGCAATTTCCCTTAAGAGTACAGAGAGATCACAGTCCATCTGGGGCTGGTTTCTCCCTTTTTTGTCCAGCTTCCCAATAACCCCCCCCCCCCCTCACTGGCACAGCTATCGAGTTCAGATCTCAGCTGAGTGTTTATATCACATTATTGAAAGATGAAAATAGTGAATGCTATTTCATCGGCCCCAAAACATCTAAACATGAAAATATCGAACATTCAGAACAGCAAATTTTTTCCCATGGAAAAAAATTGCTGCGCCGAAACACATACACACAAAACAAGCACATCAAACAAACAGCAACCACACACATACACTTAAATTCCTACATCTAACGCTACACTAAACTAAACATACACTACTATCTACCCACTTACCTTAACCCAAACCCTAACCCTAAGGTCCGTCACTATCGCACACTCACCTAACCCGCGCCCTAACCCTAACTCACTTAAACCACCCCTAACCCTAAAGTCTGTCACTATCACCGACACACCTAACCCATGCCCTAACCCTAACTCACTTAACCTGCCCCTAACCCTAACGTATAATCGCACATTTACTTGAACCCAACCCGTAACTTTCCACCACAGCGCTAAGAATAGTGAAGCCACAGAAACAGCCAACCCAATTCTTTCCTGAGGAAAGAATTCACTGTTCTGCAGCTTTACTATTCTTAGCATTCACTGAATCGTGTTTGATATCAGAACATTCAAAGTTTTAATACTTCGATGTTCTGATATAGAATTTATTGATGAATGCATCTTTATTATGAGCATGTTTTCAAATAGGGGATATCCTAAGCAATTCATTGAAGCCATATTTGATGTAGTTTTGAACAAAAGGAGAAATGGTTTTTATACACCACTATTAAGAGATAGTAATAATTTCATCACGCAGCAAGTAGAACAGCAGGGTTCAGAGCAACAGATGCCATTATTGAATATACAAGATCAGTTCATTACTGGGAATAACACAAATCATGTTAATAATGGAAATGTTGTTTTCATTACTACTTTCACACAAGATTCTGAGCATGTCAAAAATCTGGTGATGAAAAATTGGAATATCATTAAGAGGGATTCAGACTTAGAGACATTATTGGGTGTACAACCAACTATAGTATATAAAAGAGATAAAAATTTAAAGGATTGGTGTAACACAGTACCCAGTGGGGTAAATAATACAATAGGTAAAATGAAAAAGTGTAATATGTGTAGTTACTGTTCAGATATCTTGGAAATTGAGGAAATAATTATTAATGGTATTCTGATCAAGATAAAAGGTAACTACAATTGCAATACCTCGGGGGTAGTATACGCTGCAATTTGTTCATGTTGTTCGGCCTATTATATAGGGAAAACTGAACGTAAATTAAAGCAACGTATCTATGAGCATAAGTATGACATAAATAGACAATCGCATAAAAATGCTCTATATAGACATATATTACTACACCCTGAGCATAAATTCAAGTTTATTATACTGGAACAAATTGCACTATCACCTAGAAAAGGTCCCTGGAAAATTATTTTAGAGTCTAAGGAATATTGGTGGCAAGTATACCTAAATGCCACCCAAATCCCTGGCCTTAATGACTCCATTTCAATCACCAGTATTTTAAAATTAAAGGGTATAAATAGATAATGGGCTTGTTGAATTCAGCATAACTTCTAGCTATTATTTATTATTAATTGTACATCAATATTTTATACAATAATATTTTTATATGTATTTTTAAATTAAATTATAGGTATAGTGTCATATATATTTCACATAGGAAGTATACTATTATGTACAAACAAAATAAATTAATTTGATACATATCAGTGTATGTATAGGGAAAATTTATATATGGTAGGTAGTACTTCTGGCCGTTTTGGCGGTTTTTACATCTTAATTGATTAATTGTTTTTTAAGCACACCTTATATAAAAAGTTGCATTATGTAGTTAGATTTGTCTGATGAAGGCTGGATTCACACAGCCGAAAGCGATCACCAAATAAATTTCATTCATTTTATTATTTTTCATCGATTGTCCGCTTGATTGCTTCTATGCTTCTGGAAATACCTTTTATCTAGTTTGTTCTGATATAGACCCAAGACCTTCAGCACCCTCTCTCTCTCTATCCAACCACTGCTTCATGTCTCTGCCCAAGTAGCTGACACACAGACTCTTTGAGGTTTGATTTATACACACACACACACACACACACATACACACACACACACACACACACACACACACACACACACACACACACACACACACACACACACGCACATCTATGAAAGGCTGGCACAGGTTTACTAATTATACCCCATTTTGCCCAGACTATAAGCTAGCTATCACTGCCACCATCCAACTCCAAGAGCAAGGCTATTAGGAGTGGACCACAGTGTCACCAAATAAATATGTAAGTACTTTCAAAACTTAAATATGTCTCACAAAGATCAGCTACAATGAAAGATTTAAATATATGTAATAATAAATAATAAAAGAACAAGAAAATACAAAATATATATTCACAGTGACATCAGAATTCAAAACCACAGGAAATATTAAAAACAACATTGCAGGACAGTCGCAAATAAATAAAGAAAAATATTTAAACTAAGCTTTGCTATATTCCTGACTATATCTAAGAGAATTAATATACTCTAGTTAACTTACTTAAGAACAAGGCAGATGTGGTGAATGGATCTTTCAGTTGTTGTTGTCAGGTCCAAGACAGAATACAGAATACTCTGTCTCTCTAACAGACCTCTCAAATTAATATCTCAAATATTACTGCTGGGATAGCTTGCAGAATGACATAATTCTTGTCATCTGACTCTATCCCAGGTGAAACCCCCCACTGCTGGAAGCTAGCAGTATTTACCATCTTCCTGTGAAAATATATAGACCTCAGATTTTTGGCAGATGCTGGAAGTCATAAAACATTTGGATTCCTTCACATTTCAAAACTAGTAATTATTTCACCTTAAAGACAATACAGAAAACTCCCTAGTATAGACATTCTTTCTGTAGCTGCCATAAAATAATTTAATTTCAGCTATTTTTCTGAAGTTATCCTCCTATATTCCAGTTTCCACTGTTAATATATACAATTTAACAGTTACAATGGTGTATGCATATGTCTGTTCTCTTCCAGCAGGGCACACTGTGGATACATCTTTAAGCTTAGTACTTTACAAAATACCTTTTTAACACACATCTGTACAAATCTAGTTTGTCATATACATGGCATACACTCCTAATACATTTGTAACACAAGCATCTTATATGAATCATGTTGATATTTACAAATTACATGTAATTATTTACAAAATTCCTGGCAGTATCTCCTGTCATGACACTACCCACAAACTTTTCCACAATTCCCATTATTTCTGTGCATAACTCTAATACTTCCCTTTTCATCAAAAGCTGCATCTATTCCTCCTTTTCTTATTTTTACCTCTTTCCAAAATTTTTGAAACTTATCTTTTTTTTCCTTTAGGAAAAAATCTTTGTCCAAACATATTTTAACCTTTTCTCCATTTTTCATAAGCTTTTTTATATTTCTCTTGTGTTTATTCCATTTACCATATTAACAGAATAACACAGGAACATAAGAAAAATATTAGGCAAGCAGTCACAGTGAATATAAGATGTCTAGCCCTATGTACATTTAAAGACACAATGCCAGTGTTACAAATTTAGACTGAAAGATATCCAGCACAAGACTGCACAGACATTTCCACCTACTTTATTACATCATTACCCATGCTACTGTATATTTCAGTTTACTTCACTTACCCTCATCCAGCCCCCTGTATTTATTCTCCTTGGGGAACATGACTCATTACCCTTCAGTTGCTGTAAACATCTTACTTTTACTTGCTTGAATTTTGCAACACAGCTATGCTCTCTAATCATTTTATGAGTACCTGTAACCTTTATTTAAAAAAAAGAGGAAAAAAGAGATACAAACTCAGAATATTATGTCAGTACAAGTACAATTTCTTTTATATAATGTCATTCTGCCTCATACTGTCTCTCAGCAAAAATGAAACCCTATTGAAAAGCAAACTGCTACTTTTTATTTTTTTTAATCAGTCTGCCAAACATAATACAAAAGCCACTATTGGTATCTGTTGATTTTCCAGAGATCATAGTTGTGAGCCCAAGAAGAAATTACTGAAATTACAAGATGCAGTACATACTTGATCCAAGATTGCAGCAGCTTGGGGCAATCTTGGATTTAGTATAATTACCAGATGTTGAGGTAGATGGCAATCTAAAGTTATAACAATACGTTTTTGGAATTCACCATTACTTGTTTCAGATAAACTGCAGTTTTTATTTTCAAAAACAAGGACTTGCATGCAGGAAGGTGCCTTTCTGTTTTGATATTGAATGCATAGCTCTCAATCTCCTTGCTCATGAATCAGAGACAAAGCCCAAAAAACGTGGAACAAAGGATCACAGCGGTGACACTGCCAGCCCAGATATCTGGAATTGTGTAAATAATTCTATGCCATTTGTAAATATTGATATGATTTATACAGAACTGTATGTTATGAACTGAGCTTCAAGAATGTAATCATAGCATACCCTGCTGGAACACAGAAGATTAACTTACAAAAATTAAAGAAAATAAGTTGAAATTAAATGCTTTATGACTGCTATAAAAGTCATTTTCAATGCAGAAGCAGACATAATGTCTAGAGCTAGACATTTTTCTATTGTCTTAAAAGAAAAGCAATTACTTGGTTTAAATTGTAAAGTGGTTTATTGATTTATGACTTCCTAGCAGCTACACAGTTCTGAGCAAAGATCTGAGAGATATGTGTCTCTCACACAGAGATGTTAACTCCTGTTAAGTTTCTGTTTAACCTGGGAACTGAAGTTAGGTGACACAGAGTGATGTCACCCAACCTAACCCAGCAGTAATATTTGATATTTATTTAAGAACTCTCTTAGGGAGAGACTGTGAATTTTGTATTTTGTCTTGGACCCGGAAACATCAACTCATCATCACATCTGCACCTGCTTTGCTGTAACCAAGATCCAGGGCATAGTATCTCTTTTAGTTATAGATATAAATACAGTGAAGATTAGTTTAGATATTTTCTCTATTTATTTGAGACTGTCCTACAATGTTGTTTTAAAATATTTCCTGTGATTTTGAACTCTGAAGTTACTGTGTTGATTGACTGAGTATTGTCTTGTTCTTTTATTATTTATGATTAAATATATTTAAACCTATCTTTGCAGCTGATATTTGTGAGACATATTTAAGCTCTTAGAGTACTTGCATATGTATTTTGGTGACACTGTACAGGCAACTCCTAAATAGCTTTGTAAGTCATGGTCAAAACTACCATTTGGATAATAGTAACAATTGGGATCTCAAGATAGGGAATGGGCTGATGTATTCGCAGACAGGCTCATCCCTCTCAAGCAATGTTTTTCAAGGGTCACTTGAAAAATTAACTTGAGTCTTTGAGGGGGAAAGAAGTGTGACAAAGGGAGATACTGCCAGCACAGCTATCTGAAATGTTGTAAATAATTATATGTCATTTATGAATATCAACATGATTTATCTAAGATGCTTGTGTTACAAATGTATTAGAGCTGTATGTCATGTGTATATCAAACTGGTCTATACAGACGTATGTTAAAAATGTATTTTGTAAAATACTGAGCTTAAAGATGTATCCACAGTGTGCCTTACTAGAATAGAACAGAAATGTACATGCACTATTGTAACTGTTTAAATGTATATATTTTAACAGTGGAAACTGGAACACAGGAGGTTAACTTCAGTCCAGCAAAACTTCAGAAAAATAGCTGAAATTAAATTACTTTATGGCTACGCAATAAAAGATGATATATTTCAGTTTCAATGCATTAAGGAGATATGATGTCTAAAACTAGGCAACTTTCTGCATTGTCTTGGAAGTGTTTTATTGTTGTATGACTTCCAACATCTGCCAAAGATCTGAGGAAAAGCCCTTGTCTTTGTATTTTTACAGGTAGATGCTAAATACTGCTAGCTTGCAGCAGTAGGGGTTTCACCTGGGATAGAGTCAGATGACTATAAATGATGTCATACTGCCAGCTATCTCAACAGTAATATTTGAGATATTAATTTAAGAAATCTCTGAGAGAGAGAGAGAGAGAGAGAGAGAGAGAGACTCAGCATTCTGTATTCGGTCTTGGACCTGACAAGAAGACCCATTCACCACACATCTGCCTTGCTCTGATGAAGTAAGTTTCTAGAGAACAGTATGCTTCTCTTTGATATAGGCAGGAATATAGCAAAGCTTAGTTTAGATATTTTCTTTAATTATTTGAGACTGTCCTGCAAAGTTGTTTTAAATATTTCCTGTAGTTTTGAACTCTGATGTCACTGTGATTATATACTGAGTATTTTGTTGTTCTTTTATTGTTTATTATTAAATATATTTAAACATTTCATTGTGGCTGATCTTTGTGAGACATACTTATGTTCTGAGAGTACTTGCATATTTATTTGGTGACACTGTTTAGGCCACTGCTAATAGTCTTGCTCTTGGTCAAACTATCATTTGTATTAATAGTAGCATTACACAGGAAGATTGGACACCCTTTGTTAAGGGTCTTAAATTAGCTGATAAGGAGCAGGCTGGTGGCAGTGATAACTACCTTATAGTGTGGGCAAAAGGGGACATAGCTAGTAAACTGTGTCAACCTTTCCCAGGTGTGTGTGTGTGTGTGTGTGTGTGTGTGTGTGTGTGTGTGTGTGTTTGTGTGTTTGTGTGTGTGTGTATATATATATATATATCTATATATATGTGTGTGTGTGTGTGTGTGTGTGTGTGTGTGTGTGTGTATAAATCAAACCTCAAAGAGTGTGTGTGTCAGCTACTTGGGCTGTGACACGAAGCAGTGGTTGGACAGGGAGGGTGCTGGAGGTCTTGGCTTGGTCACTCAGCTGAGATCTCAACCCTACAGCTGTGCCATTTGGGAGTCTTACTGGGGATATGGAGAAAGAGGGAGAAAACAGCCCCGGACTGGCTGTGGTCTCTGTGTGCTCTTAAGGGAAATTGCACTTGATACAGAAAGCTGCATCTGGAAGTACTGTGTATGTACCTTGTCATCCTCCCAGTGTACTTCCCCCATTGTTGCCAGTGGTGAGGATTGAGACTCCTTGAGTACTGGTCCAGTGGTGGAGTGTCAAAACAAGTATTACACAGAAACTGAACATATGAAATTCTAGGTCACAGTGTGGGTGTCTCTGAGGGCTCTGTCCTAGCCCTTACATGTTTAGGTTGTATCTTTCAGATCTTTTTCATCTGAGGTATTCTACAGTCTGTATGCAAATGACTTGAACATGAGTAAACTGATTAGATTGGTTAAGGTGTTTACCTCACAAACACAAGGTACAAGGTTTAATTCTCACATCTGGGGAAAATTATTTAGGTTTAAAATGGCTCACAAGAGCAACTAGGCTAGTACTTATCTATGAACCTATGTTACAGATAGGTCATGTCTGCAAAAGAACTTAAATAAATTGACCATTTGGGCACAGGAGAATAATATGTTGGTAAATACATCAAAAACTAAGCACATGAGATTTGGGAGGCATAGATTAAAAAGTGAATATTTAATACAGCCCACAATGATTGAAACTGAAGATTCATTTAAGGATCAGGGTATATAGTAAGATCTAGCTTACAGCTTTTCTGATCCTATTAACCAATTGGTTAATTATAGTTATAAAACTATAGCCTGTATAAAATGATGTATAAAGTATAGGAAATCAGAAATGGCGAAATAATCATTTGTAAGCTACATTAGACCCAAGCTACAATATGGAATAATAATAATAAAGAAATCTTATAAGAAAATAAGCATGTGTAATGTGGAAAGAGTACAGTGAAATATACCAAGGCCATCCATGGATGTGAAAAGTTAAGTTATTGGGAAAGATTAAAAGATCTGATATTGTACAGTGTTTCAATTAGATATTTATGAATAGACCTTATTCAGGTATGTAAAAGGAAAAACGTCAAAGATCAATGCACGTTAGGTTCAAGCAAGGCACCCTTTATTACTTGCAGCAAGGAGACAAAGCATGTAGGTACAAGGTTTGTCTAATTTTCTGGAGATCAGTATGTTATTCTTATACAGTTCTCTTCATGTCACACAGAAAATGTTACTAATTTACTGCTGACGTAGTTGGACACAGCTTTCTGTATGTTACACAGAAAATGTCACCAGACTTATTGCTGACATGGTCAGATTATTGCTGTCTCGCAGAAACATTTGAGAAAAACAACCTGGCCTTGGGCTTATTTTAGCCCTCCTTGATTCTTCAATTCTTCAATTGTACACCTCTAATACATGTGTTACATTTTTTCTAGCTTTGGTACAAGTAGTGCTGACTATGGTTTAAGCTTTCAAACATCTATTGTTTTCTTTATCAAGGCTTCTAGCAGCTGCACATTTTCTCATGGCATAAGCAGAATAAAATGTCTCATTAAGTTTCTAGTAGCTGCACATATTTTCATTGCATAAGCAGAATAAAGTGTCTTTTATTAAGTTTCTAGTAGCTGTGCAGATTCATACATGAACAGAATAAATGTATTAACCCTTTTAAGCCTTTAATGCACTAATGCATATTGCTATTATGCAATTTTCTAACAAGGTATATAGGGCATTTAGAGGTGACTACCACTGGGAGTGTTTGGTGTTATCAAAGAGTAACAGAGAAACTTTAGCCAACCTGTGTAGGAGATAATATAGAAATAAGAGATGTACTAATTTGTTCTATTAGAGTAGTCGAAGCATGGAATAGACTACAACATTATATTAAAACAAGCACTAGTTTAGATATTTACACCAGGCATTCTGTAATTTTCTTCTTTAGAGATCTGTCAAGGACACATTGCTTTTTTATTTCCCATGCTGTAAAGAATATAGGTTTATACATTCATGCAAACACTATGCTGCTTTTTGACTTATTAACTGATTAATGTGGTGGATCTGTGACTAACATCAAAATATAACATACATGTTTCTAGCCATCTTCTCTTAACAGTCACAGATACAGTGTGTTATTCCAGCATTATGTATGCATGCATGAATTTCTTTGCTGGTATGTTTGCTTGTTTGTTTGCTTATGTATGCATATATGTATTCATAGTATTCATGGGGGTTTTAAGGCCATTTACTCCCAAGACCACAGACACTTTTCCAATATCCACACTCAGACTTTATCTCCTTTCTCGTGAAAGGAGAAACCATTTAATCCCAGGGTAAACTTGACAGCACTAATGCAGTCATCTGTATTTTGTTTGAAGGAAGATATTGAATCATATTGTTTAATCTGCATACAACATTTATCCTAGAGAAGGGGAGGTGCTGAGTGATGTATCTGTCTCTCTCTTTATCATGCCCTGTTTATCTTCTGATGAAGGATTAGATCTTTGGTTCTATTATTAGCTCACCTGTTTGATGAATTGATATTTAGGAGGTAAATTACTAACAGATAACTGGTTTGACAAGCAAGCCACAGATCCACCATCAGGAATCTATAAGACACAGAGTACAGTGACAGGGCTTTCAGTACCTCCTGGTAACTACGGTTCTTATATGTTGAGTGGGATACTTATCAAAAGCAACTTTGTTCTCTGTAATGTGTCTGATCAGTGCTGAATAAAGTGTAACTATACTTTTTTTGCTCAGGACAAAATACATTTCATTATTAACAACTAAGCAGAATTATTTCCTGAATAGAATTACCTCATGATGATCAAAGGAGAGGGAACTATTGACTCAAGTGCCTAGGTCTCTGACTACCTTTTTGTGCAGTGTATATATTCTGTATTGCATGTTGTGGGTAACTTGTATTTTCCAAAACAAACAAGCATACATTTTTTAGCATCTAGTATAGCACTATTTCCTGTAAACCATGTGTTTACTAGGGTAAGCTCTTTCCGAAGATTGCAGCTATTTGAAGCTGTTTTTACAGTTAACACCCAGTTTGCAGTCATCTGAAAATGGTGTTAAACAGAGGTCCTGGTTATCATTTTTGAATTCAGAGAAGTGTACGTCAAACAGCAGGGGACCCAGGAAAGCCCTCTGGGTGTCTCCACTCATTAATTACCACAATTTGAAGAAGCACCTTCCACATGAACTATGTTTGTTTTGTCTTTTAGGCAGCTGACTAGCTGCCTTACTACACAAAGCTCTATTTTTAAAGATAACATTTTTGTTTACAATTCCTGTTTATTCTGGCATACAGATCATGGTACGCTATATGAAAGACCACTGTCGACAGCTTGAGCAACCCTGTCAAACAGATTAACACGATTTAACAGGCATGATCTCTGTTTCACAAAGTTGGGTTACTGGGGGCACAAGCCTAATTAGATTTTAGTATCATAATTAATGAAATCAATTATCATATGATCAAAAACTTTACAAATCAGACTCATAAGGCTGGCTGGTCTGTAACTTCCAGAGATGCACAACCTCAGCAGTGTCCCAGGATTCAGGAACATAGTCTGTGCTTAGGCTGAGATAAAACAGTTTGACAGGTTCTGCGTGAGCCTGTTTGATGCTGTTTAATAAGCACCTAGCTATGTTGTCAGCACCCATTCAGGAAGTGTTTTGATTTTTGATAGCACCTTAAGCACATGCTCTTTAGTGATGATAAGGAGTGTAATGGAATTCTGGAATAAGAGGTGTTGGAATAAATGTTTTGTGGGTGAAATTTGCAGAACACTTCTTTGCCAATATATTTGCTATGTTATTTGGGTTGGAGTTGGGGGTCAAATTAAGGAAAATTTTAGAACAATGTTGAGGGGTATTTTTTTTTAGTTTTCTAACATAACAGAAGGAATTGAAGTTATCTTTCACATGAGGTCCTTATGGTGTTTTCCATTTCTAAGTGATATATTTTATACTATGATCACTCTGAAGATTTCTAGCCTTATTGTTGAATTTGATGAGCCTTTTCTGCTTCTTTTTAAGAACAGTATTTATTTATTTATCTATATATTTATTTATGTATTTATTTAATTTATGTATTTATATTATAAACACTTTTTAATTATCACTTAAGACACAGGTACACAAACATTAATAGAAAATAAAACAAACCGTATTAATATGTCAGATTCATGCATTATATATTACATATATGTTTCTTTCTTTCTGACAGTTATCCAATCCAGCATTACATAACTTGCCCAGTTTGTCTTCCATTAAACCTCACTCCTTCTGAATATTCTGCTTACCTGGTTCCCACAAATTTGGTTTATGTCTATGTGATTGTCTTCTTCCCTTTTCTAAAGATCCCCTTTCTAGTTCTTTGTTTCCTTTGACATATTCAGCACTTCAGTTACAGTTGGTTTAGCTTTGGATTTCCATTTTCTAATAATTGTTCTGGCAGCCAGTAGCATTAAACTTAGTAAGGTCTTACTGTGTATAGCCATTTCAGATGCTGTGTCCTAGCCCAAAATAATATTTTCCTTAGTTACAGCAGTATGTGAAACCCACTCAGGTGAGGGCTGTATCACCACACCCCCTCTAACTATATATGCCAACTCCAAGATCACACAACAGTGGGGAAAAGGGCAAATTTGTGCTGTTGGCCAACTGCTTCCTTGCCATACTTAAATCTTTCACGGATGTGAACATTTGCAGAACTGAACATTCGGTGGCTTTAGGTTGATGAAGAAAGGTTTGTGGAAGTGAACCTTTGACAAGCTGATATAGACCCAAAATATCTTATTAAAACACTTAATAACAAAAATCCTAAACCTTCTGGACTTTGCTGCATACTTTGAAGCCATACAGATGCCTCCCATTGTTCCTTTTTAAATTGCTTTTCCAGTCTCTTCCCAATCTTTTCTAACCTCCTCTTACCAATCCTTATAGTTATCATGCAATATTTTATATCCCCTACTAATTATCCCTTTTTTAAGTGATTCATCACTGTTCTTAACTTCTTGATTGTCTTATTGTTGTAATGCCTCCTTCTGTGGTTTCTCAATAATCATTTCATGATTAACAATATTTTTTCCTTGCTTTTCTTGTTATTTTAGGGTTACCCCCAGTCACTCTGACATGGATCACCACCAAGTTATAGTCAGGTTGGACCCCTATAATGTTATTGATCCCTGCACCAGGGAGTTTTTGAGGAGCAATAGTGATTTTGAAAATGGGTTTATTCAGACATTATATATGTTGATGGAGTTAGTTTTAACAAATAATGTCTTTACCTTTGATGCTAAATATTATATTCAATTGTTTGGGATTGCTATGGAAACCCCATGTGCCAACTCATATGCCAATATGGTTATGGCATATTAGAAAAATACAGTGCTATTGGCCAATGATATGTACAAGAGACATCTATTGTACTATAGAAGGTGTGTGGATGATATATATTTGCATATGGCAAAGTTCTATGGAAGAACTTAAGGTTTTCATCGAATACTTGAATGGTAGCACCCCATTTTTGAAATTTACTTTACATATATCATAAGATGTTATTGATTTTCTTGACGTTAAACTGTCAATCGTTGGCACTTCTTTGGACACTCAGATTTTTAAAAAAAGTTGTAAAAAATATAGTTTTTTAATGAAGTTCAGTATGCATCCGAATTATGTGTTTAAAAATGTTTTGAAGGGACAGCTGTTACGTCTATCAAGGCTCACTAGTAATGATGCTGTTTTAGCTGAACAGGTGAAGTTGTTGAAAGAAGAATTTCTGAGTAGAGGTTATACTAAGAATGTGATACACAGTTTCAGGTTATAGACTTGGAGAGAAAAGGTAGAGGTAGACCTTATTTTTCCAAAGGGAATAGGATGGATTTTGGTAGGCAGAGCACAACAAATAGTAGAGAGTGTAGATTATATCTTCCTTTTACTTCAGATAATAAAAGTATAATGGAAGTCATATGCAAAAACTGGCATATATTAGCAGTGGATGAAACTATTAGAAAAGTGGTAGGGCCTTACCCCAAGATTACTTACAGGAACTTGAAATCTTTAAAAAGATAACTATGTCATAGAACAGGTTTTCTTTATAACCAGAGACTTTCTGAAAGAGAAGAGACTTTTAGTTGCAGACGCTGCAACTTTTGCAAGTATTTTGCTTATAGGAACATCTTTACACATCAAACAACGGGCAAAATGGATGTGTTTCAACATTATGTGGATTGTTCCATGACTTATGTTGTCTACCTGGCACAGTGTAATCAGTGCCCTAATTTTTACATAGGTATGACCACTAGGGCCCTCAGAGATAGAATTAGGGTGCATATTTATTATAGTAGTATTGGAGATACTAGGAGTGCTATAGTTAAACATATTATAGAAGAAAGATATGCACATGATTTTTCATTCCCTACTCTCCAGGTTATTTCTCCCACAGTTAGGCTAGGTGATACTAGGAATGTGTTAGAGAAGGCTGAACAAAAATGGATCGTGTTATTACAAGCTGAGTCTTAATGAAGCTCTTTCCCTTAAGTCCTTTCTGAGAGACAGGAAGCTGAAGTCGTATTGTTGAGGTTTTTATATTTCCATCATATATATATATATATATATATCTAGGTTTACCATCAAAAGCATGAGAGTAACATGCTTGACAGCCATGTCCTCGACTATGGTAGGAGCGACTGTTGGAATGTCGATGTTCATTTGTACATCCATTTAGAAGTTCATACATGGGCAGGGAGTTACAGCATGTATGTCAACGGGAGAGTTCCACCTTAAGGTTGACAGAATTTGTCAACGTTGCTGCGTCGATCATTCAACCTACTTCATATTCATGAGTCGACGTTATTTGTCGCGGAAATCACCGTTGTGGACGTGATTTTTGCCCTTTTGATAGTAAACTATATATATATATATATATATATATATATATATATATATATATATATATTTTTTTTTTTGTATTTGTGTTTTTGGTATTAGATTGTTCCCATAGGTCAGTTCATATTTAGTTTTATATTTTTTATGACATTTTTACTGTTCAGTTAATGTTCTACTTGGAATGTGCAATATTTTTTGAGTTGTTTATATATTTTAGTTGATTATATTTTATTACCTTTTCTTTTTTATGTTAAATATATATATATATATATATATATATATATATATATATATATATATATATATATACATATATCTTATTTGATGTCTCAGTACAATGTCCTTGTATTTATCCTACTTCTTGGATAAATGTTTGGGTCACTGATGTTATTGTACAACAAATTCCCTTATTTCTGTGGAGACACGGCTCGAGTGTTTTATATGTTTTGTATACTTTGGTAGATGCTATGTAATACTTTTATTATGTTTGGGTCACATATGTTATTGTACAATGAGTTTATTTTTATGGAGTCACAGTTCAAGTGTTTTTAAATGTTTTATGTATTTTGGTAGAAGTTATGCAATATGTTTAGTTTTTGACCCCGCTTTGCTGATTTTTGTAACCATAGATATATAAGTAGTGACCGTGTGTCACTGCACATTCTATGCGGATTGAGTACTGCTAATCTACTGCTTGTTTAGTTAACTTGGTGCTATAAGTTATTACTTTTAATAATTATAGATATATAAGTGGTGTTTGCAAGTGTGCATATATTCTTTGAGGGTTGAGACCCGCTAATCTAGTGTTTGATTTAATTATCTAAGGTATAGCAAGTAATTTCTACAAGTCAGTATATATTGGTAGAGTTTCGTTTTTAAATCATTTGATAATTTGTGCTCACACTGTATGCATGTTGCTATGGCAAAGCGTAGCAGTGATTTCTTGCTAGTGTAATCTCTCAAGATTTTAGTATCTGAAGGAAACATGAGGATAATCATGCTACAGCGCTTTACAAAGCTATGCCTTTTTAGATAACTATGTTTGAACTTGATCAATGTAATATGTTTTATTATCTGAACAGAATTGGTTAAATCGCATAGCGATTTAGATCTTTTATTCTGGGTTTATTTATTAATATGATGATGTGAGTAGTAGTTCTATTGAGCGGGTGGAGACTCGCAATGCTTTTGATAATCACCGTAGTTTTGCATATTGTATTGATATTCCTATGTTTATACATTTTTTAACTTATTATACTTTGGATAATAAAAGGTTGATTATCTAGTATTGTAGTATGATGGGTTCTACACAATTGGTTTTACTTAATGAGACCTATTAGTTGCTAACTGGTCTCGGAATATGATGGGATGTATTTCAGTTTAAAAGAGAGTTGTTATTTTGATTTGATTGTATCTGATGAAGTATAGTGGTACTATGCGAAAGCACTTACATGTTTTAGAGTTTGGTTTTCAATAAATGTTTTTGTTTATATGCAGTGCTGGTCCTCTGCCTGTTTGAAATTTTTATACTGAGCAAGGTGTTAAAAGGCTATGCTGATCAAGTGTGCATAGTACTCACAGAGATACTTAACACCTCTCTTGGCATGGCAAATGTACCCTCATGCTATGAGGAAACACACATCATTCCATTGCCTAAGAAAACCTCTCACTCCAGCCTTAATGACTACAGACCAGTTGCTGTGACATCCGCTGTTATGAAATGTTTTGAGCGGCTGATCAAAAGGCATTTGTCATCTTGCTTACCTCCTGATTTTGACCTTCTGCAGTTTGCTTATAGAGTCAACAGATCCACAGCTGATGCATTTCATTAGTGCTACACAGGTCTATTGAACATCTTCAGGGCAGTGACAACTATGTGAGAATGCTGTTCATAGATTTTAGTTCACCATGTAATATGGTGGTACCAATGCAGCTGATAGAGAAACTGTCATATATAGGAGTCAGTAAACATTTCTGTAATTGGATCCTAGACTTCCTGATTGAGAGCCACAGATAATGAGTTTGTGTAAGAACACATCAAAGTGCATCAGGATTAATACTGGGGTTCCACAGGGATGTGTTCTCAGTCACTAGTGGTTGTACTAGATGCTTAGCATGCAAATATGTTGTTAATTTTTTTAGTTATATCAATGGTGTCCCCTTTAGTCCTAAAGGACATTTTACTTGTGTAACATCTAATATTATTTATGTTCTCAGATGCTCCTGCAGTCTCTTTTATATAGGTGAAACTAAGAGAAGTTTTAAACTGAGACTGCAGGAGCACATTAGAGGTATAACAATGGAAAAAGTTGCTAGTCCTGTTGCCATGCAGTTTAAGTTGTTTCATATTATCAGTCCAGACTCTCTGCAAGCCAGCATCCTAGAACAAGTTAATTGGGGTGCTGGCAACTTTGAGTTTAAGAATAAACGTCATTTGTTATATGCTATATAAAAGAGACTGCAGGAGCATCTGAGAACATAAATAATATTAGATGTTACACAAGTAAATTTTTAAATGTGTTTTTTTTTCTATTATTCTGTAGACTTTTTCATGGCCATACTTAAAATGTTTTTTTATTATATTTTGTTCTATTCTATTTTTGGTCTATTATATATTGTTTATTGTTGTATTCATATTGTTTTGCACATGGAGCTTTTCTCCCCGGGCCTCTACTGAAAATGGACATATATCCAGCTAGACTAGCCCGGTCAACAAATGTAAAATAAATAAAATAAATATAAAGTAAGTATTTATATTTTAAAATACAATACTTGAAGTCCTTGTGGACTTAATATTGAATGTTCATGGAAACTTTTGATATAATTGTTTTCTAAGTATAATAGAAATACAGTATTTAATGTTTTAGATATTAATTAATTAGTTAAGTGTTTTATAATTGATAGTTAATGTTTGTATAAAATGGCACTGTTTTTTCCTTACTGATGTACTCCTAGAAGGCATTTCTCGCCGAAGTGCTAGAGACTTGAAAAGCTCTTGTTAATAAAGGGCAAGCTGGTGATTTTTACATTTTTACTGGCCTTTTTGTCATATTTTCATGTGTTCTCAGTCCACTGTTATTCACCATCCTGACCCAAGACTGCTATGCAAAGCACAAGCCCAACCATATCATCAAGTTTACTGATGATACTACAGTTGTGGGGGTCATCACAAAGGAGGATGAAAGAGCATACAGACAGGAGGTGGTATCTTTGATTGGTTGGTGTAAGCAGAACAACCTTGACCTGAATGTAAGCAAGACCAAAGAGATTATCATCAACTTCAGGAAAAAGAAAACAAACCATCCAGAGCTCATGATCAATGGTGAGAGTGTAGAGAGGGTTACCTGTATGAAATGTCTAGGTGTACACAAATCAGACATTCTCTTGTGGTCAAAAAACACAAGCCAGCTGGTCAAGGAGGCACACCAATGCATTTTCATTTGTTAGATTTTAATTGAGCTTTAGTAACCTGTGGGTAGTTGTCATTGAGGTGTGCACTCTCGACAACCACAGGATAAACATATAGAGTTTCATTGTTACAACGATTTTACTTATTTTTAGTCAGTTTAGTCAGGAACAGCAGGCAAAGATGTCAGCAGAGGATTATAGCAAGCTGACCAGGAAGCAGTTGGACAAGGTGTGTGAAGTCAAAGGACTGGTGGATACCAGCCTGACTAAGGAAGCAATGATCTCAGCCTTAGTTGCCGATGCAGAGCAGACCAACAGCTCAGAGGGTATTCAGTTTGGCATTGGGAGATATGCAGCCTTCCAAGACAAGACAGTTCACCTTTTCCTCAGAGGACTTAAAAATTCATTTGGATTTAAGGAGACTTGAACTGGAGACTGAAGAGAGACTGTGATGTTTGGAGGCTGAAGACAGGGAGAAGCAGCATCAGCATGGACTGGAGGCAAAACATTTGGAGGCTGATGAGAGGGAGAGGGAGAAGGAGAAGCAGCATCAGCATGGACTGGAGGCCAAACATTTGGAGACTGATGAGAGGGAGAGGGAGAAGGAGAAGCAGCATCAGCATGGGCTGGAGGCCAAACATTTGGAGGCTGATGAGAGGGAACGGGAGAAGCAGCATCAGCATGGACTGGAGGCCAAACATTTGGAGGCTGATGAGAGGGAGAGGGAGAAGGAGAAGCAGCATCAGCATGGACTGGAGGCTAAACATTTGCAGGCTGATGAGAGGGAGAGGGAGAAGGAGAAGCAGCATCAGCATGAAAATCTACTGGAGACCAAGCATTTGGAGATGGAACTACTACAGCCAAAATGAACTGCCAGAAAGGACTGCAGAAGTCACGCAGAAATAAATGAAATTTGACTGTTTTATTAAGCGCTTTTCATCCCACGTAATTGTGGGACTTCTTCAGATAAAACCATACTCAAGTCAATGTCCATTAAATCATCGAGGATAAAAAGTCATATGCCCACAACCACCAATACATTAAAATATCTTGTTAACAATAAACTAGGTCAATTAAGGTACGCTAATTAGCATTTGCAACAAACTCTAAAGTAGATACAACAGCATATTATACATCAGCCTAAAAAATACATACTGTAACCATAATAGTTCACTTAGCATACGATAACCTTAAGTATGATAAAATGCAAACAATAAAAACAACTACAAAAAGTAAAGATAAAAATCAAAACCAAAATAGAAAACTTCACTGCAACATGCCTGCTTATTGAGTACTATAATCCATTCGGCACACAAGACTATCAAGGAATTATATATTATGAGTCCCTATCTCATTAGACTTTTATGTTTTAAAATACAAAAAATGGAATATACTTTGTCAAGCCCTGGAAAATGACAGGCACTGGTACATAATTGCTAGATTAATTCAAGTCTCTCCAGGAAAAGTGAATCTGCCCCCCCCCCCCCGACCATCATACACAATGGAATCTATTGCTCTGAATTTAAATTTATGGCCAGGAACATCACTAACATGTTTAGCCAAGGCACTCTCCTGCTTAAGCCTTCTAATCTGATACAAGTTTTTATAAACCCGCTCCCTGAGTCTTCTATTGGTTTTACCGAAATAAAACGCAGGGCATTGTTGACAGTGGGCAACGTATACTACAGATTTAGATTGGCAATCTAATTTGTATCTAGTGCTATATTTGTGCCCCCAATAGTAAAAGTCTGTCCCATGTTCATGTATTGACAATAATGACACATGTAACATTTAAACATTCCTTTCCTGCTGGGACTAATGGAATCATTCTGTTCCAAGAGGCTGTTTAAATTCTTTCCTCATTTGAAGACCACACGAGGTGGTCCTTGAAGTTTCTGTCTAATTGCCGAATCATTACTAACTAACTCCCAGTTTTTATGGATAATGCTGAGAATTTTGTGACTGTTGATACTATATGGGATAATCAGGCTGGACCAACCAAAAGTACCCATATCCTGACCTTCCCTATCATGGGTATTTATCATGGGGTTAAGTCTACCCTTACATTCCAAAACTGGTTTGTAGAAACCAGATCATCTCTTCTCCTAGACTTTGGTTAATAATTTACATACCAACAAGTCCGGATATCCTCTCTTAGAAAACATCTCCCTGCATTTATTACATTCTACCAAAAAGTCATAGTCATTGGAGACCATACGAGCTGCCCCGACCAGCTGGCCCTTAACCACAGATCTTTTTTGGTACAGGGGTGGCAGCTACTGAAATGTAAAAATGCATTAGGTTCATAGGTTAGTACTAGGCTAACTGCCCTTGTGAGCCATTTTAAGCCTAGCCAGTTATCCCTTGGGAGACTCGAACCCTGCACCTTGTGTTTGTAAGGCAAAAACCTTAACCATTTAGCCACCCTCCCAACCCTCCTTTCTGAAGATTCTTGCTATATAGCAATCATTAATTTTGTCTTTACTCAGGTCGATGTCTAGATGCACAATTCTGTCAGTGTTAAAAGTGTACGTGAATGTCAAGAATTGTGTTGTAGAATTAAAGTAAGAGATCAGTTCACTTGCCTTCCCCTCGTCACCTTCAAAAATCATAAAGATATCATCTTGGTAATGTGTGTAAAAGTGGATCTGGCTAGAAATGCGGTGGTTCTTTCTAATGAATTCCTGCTCCTAGTATGCCATCACAAGATTGGCGAAGCTGGCCCCAAAAGGGGAGCCCATAGCTATGCCAATTTCTTGTAAGTAATATTTGCTGTTAAAGATGATGAAATTGAAAGACAGAATGATGTCCAGCAGTTCCTCTATTAGGGAAATTTCTTGCTCAGGAGCTCCTTTACTACGTAACATAAGACTGACCCATTCGATACCTTCCAAATGAGGTATCGATGAGTACAAATCCTTAACATCCATTATCAAAAAGTTAAGGTCTTTTTAAATTTAAATCATTGATGTTAGAAAGGAATTACCATGAGTCTTTACATATTTGACTCTCCTTGAAGACATACTTTTTAAGAAAGGAACAACCATGAGTCTTTACATATTTGACTCTCCTGGAAGACGTACTTTTTAAGAAAGGAACGACCATGAGTCTTTACATATTTGACTCTCCTGGAAGACGTACTTTTTAAGAAAGGAACGACCATGAGTCTTTATATATTTGACTCTCCTGGAAGATGTACTTTTTAAGAAAGGAACGACCATGAGTCTTTACATATTTGACTCTCCTGGAAGACGTACTTTTTAAGAAAGGAATGACCATGAGTCTTTACATATTTGACTCTCCTGGAAGACATACTTTTTAAGAATCTGACCAAATACCTTAGCACAGGGATAAGTAATGCTGTTCCTGGCATCCGCTAAGGGTTTCATAGGTGGATCACTGACATTCTTCTGGACTATTGAGATCCCAAACAAAATTGGGATCCTGGGTGCTGGCATACTTAAAACATTGAACAGTTCTATGTCAATCCTGGCTTCAATAAACATATCATTCAAGAAAGATTGTATTCTTGTGTATGCTATGTTAATCACATTTTTGGAAGTTTCCACATATACGTTACTGCCCAAAAAATTTACTCATTCTCATTACATAATCATCCGTGTTCATAATAAAAAGCCCTCCCCCCTTATCGGGTTGCATCACTCCCACAGGTGCTTGTTTAAGTAAATCCAGTGTCTGCATCTCTTCAACGCTAACATTGTGTTCGTAAGTCCTGTACTCTGCTTTAGGGCCTAAGCAATCACGGATGTCAAGCTCACAAATTTGTTCAAAAACAGCTAAAACAGGGTTCAAAGGAGGATAAAAAGTACTTTTCATCAAGAAATCTTTTCAAGTACATTTTCAGACAATTAAACAAGTATTACTTACTTGTGGTGTCAATAATGCAGCACCTACACAGAGATTCAGTATGAGGGTGGTTAACTGATTGCTCTGAGAGGAAATCTAGATACAGGTCATCTAACAGGTGATCAGGCACCAAGCTCAGTCGGGCTGGTTATCTCTTAAGGGTCATGTTGTAAGAGAGTACTGGTATTTATCTGCACCACAACATATTCACTCAGACTTTTCTGAAGGCATTACCCAGATTTAGCCGAAAATGGATGCGTCATGGCATACAGATACATTGAAAGAACTTGTATGTCCTGTCTTGTAGTGCAGGTGATTCAGACTGACAATGGTAAGTGGGTGAAAGCAGACTTCTAACCCAGAAACTTGCTTGTTTTACAAACCTGACATGGTATCTCCACTACTAAGAAGTTACCTTTGTGTGAGCTGCTGCAGCACGTATGCTGGACTGTGACTTACAGTGCTTAATATTTCCATAACATATGTGCTAATTGTGATGCTAAGCAACCTAAAGCATACCTAAAATCAGCTGATTTTTCTTTGGTTTGTTTGGTTGTGACAGAATTTTTGTTCTTTCTAATTTCAGGTGAGGATATTGTGTTGTTTATTTACTTATTTATTTATTTACAATTTTAACTGGCTAAATAAACTGGTTAGAGGACACTTTTTACCCATGACCTGGGCCAGAAGGGCAAGGATGATTACAGGCCTTGGCTTTATTAAATTCACAACTGGTAATGCATCAAGTGAAATGCATTTCTGCCCTGTCTCACCCAGAATCTTTATCATATCTGCTGCGATCTCATTTGAGCCTGCTGCTTTCCCTGACTTCATTTTCCTTAGTGCTTTTCTTACCTCTTCTAGGATGGGCTCCTCTTCTTCTCTCTTCGTAGTTTGTGTCTGGGACAGTATAGCTCCCGTGGGGTTTTCTTCATTCAGAAGCTGCTGGAAGTACTGCTTCCATCTGCCTTTCTTGTCCTATGGACTGGTGAGCAGGTTGTTGTTGGCATCCCTTATGAAGGGTGTCTGACTATCTTCTTTATCTTTCTGTCTTTGCCTTGCAACCTGATATAGTTTCTTTGTGCCCCTTACTGAGTCACTTTCCAGAAGTTGGTAGAGTGTCTCTGATGCCCTGTTTTTTGCTATTGCAACTTCTTTCTTAGCTTCTTTGTTAACCAACCAGTAGCCCTTCCTAGCCTGGTCAGTCTTTTCTATCTCCCACTTTTTCTTGCACTCCTTCTTCTTTTGATGAATTCCTGGACTTCTGAATTCCTTCACCAACTTTCCGTATATACCTGGTTTCTATACCTGGTTCAGCCACATATTTGTTTTATAGTCCTCGCACATGCTGTTTTGAGGTCCTGCCATTCCTCTTCGACTCCACCTATTTCCTCCTCTTCTTGGGCTGATAGATCCCTGAGTAATCCCTTGAACTGTTGTACTTTCTCTCCAGTCAACTTCCAGGTCTTCAGCCTGGTCTCTGTTGACTTTAGAGCCTTCCCTGACCACTGCTTGCAGCTGATTGTAGCAACCAGTGGTTTATGCTGTGGGCCAACTGTTTCACTGGGGATTACTTTGTAATCATTGATTCTACCCCAGTGCCTTTTCCTTACTAGGAGGAAGTCTACCTGAGTTGCATGTTGGCCACTCTTGCATGTGATCTTGTGACTGTCTCTCTTCCTGAACCATGTGTTGTCTACTATCAAGCCATTTACCATACAGAAATCTAGAATAGCGTGTTCTTCTTTGTTCCTGTTACTCCACCCATGTGGACCCAGGCAGTCCTCATCCTGTTTTATCTGTCTCGATATGTGCATTTAAGTCACCCATTATCAACACCAATTCATGTTGTCCTGCTTTCTCTAGTAAGTTCTGTAACTGTTGTCTGAATGCACTCTTTTCCTCACTATCACAACCCTGTTGTGGGGCATAGGCTGAGATTATGAATACTGCCCATTACACTGGAGTCTGATTGCCATGAGTCTGTCACTAATTCTGAAGCCTTTCTCTCACCACAATTTCCACA